>NW_020955210.1:2195670-2268484 GCF_003031625.1 Empidonax traillii
TGGAAATAATTAACTCGTACAGTTGAGAACATTATGTTGCTTATACTGTAAACGTGTCCTTACACCTTTACAAGACGTTACAGAGGACTTACTCAACTAATTGAAACTGTTATATAGCAGCGTTATGTATTCAACATACTCGTTACATTTCATCTTTATGGACTTAAGAGTTTTATTCCTTTCACAGTGTTCTGATTTTTTTCCCCTCAGCAGCTGGTCGTTTAATCTGCAAGAAGGAGAGATATTCGAAAAGTTATTAAAAAGAGAAGCAATTTAGTGTTATTTGCTCTATAGCAGGGTAAGACGAATCACACCGTCAAGGACAGAGTATTGAAAAAAGAGCTAGCTCGAAAAAAGCATAAAAGCGAAACATTTCTCCCTCACCCCAACACACTCCAGGCAGAAATACACGTGTGCACCGGTTAGTCTCTACGCTAGCTGGATCGGCTGGTGGGACCTTCTGCTTCCCGTCTCTCCATTCAGCTGCATTCTTGAGGTGGGGAAGCGGGACAGGACAAAGCCGGGTGGGCAGTGAGATGCGGTCTTACCGCTGAGCACCAGCGTGGGTGACTTTGGGCAACCCCGCCGGCCGGCCGCAGGGATATCCTCGTATGGGTCCTGCAGCACGGACCGTCTGGTGTGTGTGTGTTTGTGTGCGCACCCACACGGAGCTGCGAGATTGCTGCTGCGCAGGATCCCACGTGCGATCCTTCCCCTGTCTTCTGCCCATCCTGCCCACCTCTCTACAGTGTCCCTTTCCCGGCGAAGGCGACTTGCCCTCGCAGACAGTTTGCCCCCTCCTGCTAGTAGCGAGGGAGCCCACAAGGAAGCGTTTTCACTGCTCCCACCAGTGTCACGCCTCCAGGAGCTGATGGAGACTTTTGTCCAGCCCGGAATAACTAGCACTCACATAGGTCAACACAAACGCCCGATTCACGGGGCACCGGAATAGGGACCAGGATGTGGGCTGCACTCTGGGCTCGGATTCGTGCTGAAGACACAGTCCTGCAATTATTATGTAGTGTTATTTTCAGTGCAGAGGACAAGGACTATTTCAGATGAATAAATTCATCTCCCGCAGAGTTCGGCCCAAAAATCTCTTTCGTGGCTGGTATTTAAAGACAGAGTCTGGCATATCAAGGGGAAGGGCAAACTGAAGAAGGGAAATCTTCTAGTAGCAGGAAGATCTCGTACAGGAGGAAGAGATGTACATATTCGCGAACTCGTGTGCGAGCCAATACGCCTATACATCCACAGCTGTGTTTGTAGATGAGGAGTGTACGTCTTTGAAAAAATGTTTTATGCAAAAATGTTTCCAGGGAATTGTTGGAGTTTGAACTCTAGGAGCGAGGCTTTTCGCCTAGAAACAAGTCTGCATCCCTGTACTTTCCCTCGGCTGTCCGAGAAAGGAACCGCCCCGGCGAGACGGAGATAAACAGGCTCGTCCTAGCCCGTAATCCCATGTGTTACCCTATCTCGGAGACGGGAGGGACGCAGAGCCGTGCAGGTGCCGGCAGCCCCGCCGCTCCCCGCGCAGGCCCGGCGGCCCTGCCCCGCTCCCGGTGGCCCTGCCCCGCTCCCCGAGCAGGGCCCGGCTGCGGGACGGCAGGTGATGCGGGGACCGCGGCCGCAGAAACATGAGCGCCGCATACATCGGCAGTGTCTTCTCTTGGCAAAGTGGTTATGTGATTAATGCCGACCGACGGCTGCCCCCAGCCCTGCTCCCCCTCCCCTTTTCTCCTCCCTCCCGCTCCCTCCTCCCAAGGTCCTCCGCTGGTTTCAATAAAAGGCAGGATCTAAGCCTTCTCTCCTTCAAATCAAAGAAGTGTTACGATTGGCGAAAGGAGAGGCATATGGGGTATTTTCAAAGATATTTCCAAACAATATGCAGCCGAGACGCCCGAAGTTTCTCAGGAAGCGAACATTGCCTAGTAAAACAATGATGGTAAATAAATCAGCCACCGGAGTCCGTGCCGGGATGCCGGTGAGAGGGCTAACTCCGGTGGGTCACTCACCTTCTCTGACTCTGCTCATTAGAAAATTATTAGGAGGCGCCGGAGATTTACCCAGGGGTGTCAGGCCAAGGCCGAGGCACCGGGGAGGGCTCTGGCAAGCGAGGTTACGGGTAGCAGGGATGCCCGCGGGCACTGCCCCAGGCAGCGTTCACCCCTTGCCTGCCCGCTGGGAGGTCTGCTCAGCCCATCGCCGCCGCGACGGGGCTGGGTGGGCTGTGTTCACCCGGTTGTTTTGCTGTGGCCGACGCTGCTTTTTTTTTTTTTTTTTTTTTTTTTTTTTTTCCCTTTTCCTTTTTATTTTTTTCTGCAGAAGGTTACGGAGGTGCAAAGTAAGATTTATAGGCCTCTGTGAAAAAGTGAAAATTAAAGCAAGTCTTTCAGGTGTAAAATACACTCCTGAAATAAAGTTTCGAGATTTATTTGCTCAATTTTTAGTTGATAAACTCCATATTGCTCCAAAGGGAAAAACTCTCGCTTACTGAGTGCACAAGGCAGGATTTACACTCGCACAGAGAAGTCATACTCTGAAAGAGATGGTAAAGTGCCTCTGAGTGCGTTTATTTTCAGCCTTGCAGCTGACTGTCCCCCTAGAACAACGTGAATTTTTTGCTGCCTTAGTTAAAGGGAAGCAATAGTTTTTACGGCCTCCACCACAACTTCAGTTGAAAAGTTTTGTATGAAAGATGGAGAGATTAGTGCCCCAGAGCTAGATTTTCTGTGGGAGAGCTCGGAGCCGTGTACAGTCACAACATTTTACTAGCCAGTATGCTTTTTTACTGCAGAGCTCAACTGCTCTATCGAAAGCAATTCCTGGAGGGGTATTTTTGCACTGGGTTTCATTTTTACTTGGTCACTCATTTCAAATCTTGAGGGGCTCAAAATTAAGGTATAACCGTTCAGCGAAAAATAACCCTTCCCAGCTCTCTAGTACTAATGAACAGAAATTATTCCACTTTCATCTCGCCCCTCAGAAAATATTTTTACTTAGAAAGAGCTGGCTGCTAATTGGGGTGCGCAGTTGCCTTTAATCTCTAACACAGTGCTTGGAACCTACCCAGAATGAATTAAAATAAGTCTGATATACAAGAAGAAAACATGGCTTCCCAGTAAAACTCGTTTTATGATCACAGCTTGTGTGCCACGTCAAAATGTTAAGTTTAGGCATTTAGGGCATAAAGAATAAAAATCCCTTTTGAAAGTCACTAATGCTCACATTTGGTACTGTTTTAATCTTTTGTATTAGAAGTATGAGTAAGAAATACCTTTTGTTCTAATAGGCTATGGATGAAGTACAAATCTGCATGTTTACATGTATTTCTATGCTGAAATCGTCACCTGAACCTGTGGATAACTATGTGTATTCCTCTCAGAAGCAGACTGCGAGACATTATAGAAGTGTTCTCTCCTCTTCTATAGTTCTGCTAGGAAGTAGAAAGGGTGAACAGTGTGTGTGTGGGGATGTGTGTGGGGATGTGTCTGTGGATGTGTGCACAAGTGTACGTACAGGAGGGATCTCTGCCACGCTGTTGTGCCTCTTTGGTTGGGGAAGCTGTAAGATCACAGTTCATGATAGCTCAGTGAATTAAAAAAAAAAAAAAAAAAAAAGTATTACTCTGAGGCTCTGATAAAGTCCATTTTGTATGGCTTGTTGTGCAAGAGTAAACACTGCACTGAACACCTAGAAGCTCCAAAATCTCAGAACCCTCTTCCCACTGGAGAAATTTTGTCGTTCCTATGGTAGGAAGGGTCATTAGCTTAATTGTTTGCTTGTTTGTTCTATTTATAGCTATTCCTATGGAGCTTATCCACAGAGCATCTGCATGCCCACTGGAGTCAGATCTGGTTTCTGGCGAAGTTGCATTCTTATTCAGTAGCAGCAAGTTGGAAATATCTGCTGAAGAGGGAATCAACCCTCCTGCAGCCTGTGGCACTCCTGTTAGGGACCAACCAGGGTCTGCACCCTTCCCAGGAGACTTCTATGCAGGAAAACAAAATAGTTAAATGAAATGAACCCGAAAGCCACTTGAAATAACAACAGTGAGGTGAAATGTCTTGTGTTTGTGAAAGGATTTCAGAAAACAGGTGAAGAATTAGGATAGGACTGAATGCCATGCATATCGCATGTAAATGAAATATTTAATCTGCCATTTTATCTCTCCTGTGTGCTCAAACACCTTCAACAGTTCTTTGAACAAATATTTAGTTTCCAAGCTATAAATTTGTCTTATGCAAAGAGAAAGCTTTTAGGATCTCCAGCTTAAACTTGTTTGTACCACTTTTTGTGGCACTGAGAATTATCAAACTGGTCAGCTTACCTTTCCCACGAGTGGTAATTAAAAGAGAGCTAGGGGCTGTGAGGGGTGGAATAAAAGAAAGAATAATAGCACTAAAAAAATGGTGAGCTCACAAATTGTGATTATCATACTTCCTAGTTTATTTCTTTCTTCAGTTAACTCCTGATTTCCATTTTTCCCCAGTGTCTCTGCATCAACTCTGTCTTTATAGTAATACTGCAACATATTGAGTCCTGAATAATGTAATAATAAAAACTGTTAAGCAGAGGAACTGTTACAGTATTCTTCACTCTGCCAGGGGAGTTATCTAAAATGAGAGTATCTGTGCCATATTCTCTCCTGATGTCCAACAAAATCACAGCAATAGATTGGTATTTTAGTATGCTGGGTAGGGATGAAATGGGGTGAGATAGGAGAGGGAGAGACGGAAGGAGGATCCTGAAAGACTTCAA
Source organism: Empidonax traillii (assembly GCF_003031625.1). NCBI lineage: Eukaryota > Metazoa > Chordata > Aves > Passeriformes > Tyrannidae > Empidonax > Empidonax traillii. The sequence continues at coordinate 2,200,432 of NW_020955210.1, forward strand.
CAGAGGTAAGTTTCTCCACTTCCAGGGAGAAGAAAGTTTGCCATAATGACAGTGAGGTAGTGGCTTTTGACAGGCAGATGAGGGGCCCCTTTCCCAGTCCCAGTCTTCAAATGTGGGGGTTGGAGGGGGAGCAAGAACCTTTCCCAGTGACCCCACACTACTTAGCATTTATGGACGGATAAAAGTGAACATTGGACAGGACTCCCCAAAGGAAAAGAACCTTTCAGTGTAGCCATCAACCTGTCATCACTGCAATAAAGGTGTAATGCACAGGAGTGCTGGTAAGAGCACAGAGTTTATTTCCTGGCCCTGTCACATGACATGGGGCCAGGGTTACCAAAGGTTACCCCCTCACATGGAAAGGATCAGTGGTCATCGGCCCCAACAGCTGCTTCTCTCTTCTCCTGTCTCAATTTTATATTCGGCTCATGCGCGTGCCTTGTTAAAAATGCAAACCTGGCAACCCTGATCAGCTACAGCCACACAGATGATGAATCGCATGTTTGCCCACAGCCTGTAACACCAGCTAGGGCATGACCAAAGGCTTGAACACTTTTTTGCATCCACTTCATGTTCCTGCAAGAGTTCCTTTTCCCAGCTGGTGGAGACATGTCAGTGGGGGCTCATCTCAGCATCGGAATGCTTTTTCCAAACAAGTTATTTGTTGTCTTCCAAGCCAGTCCCTCTGCAGTGATCTGCCTTCGTTCGCGCAAATTGGAATGTTTTTTGGCCGGGTGTTGCAGAGTCAGACCTTCCATGCATGTGGTGCTGTGAAACCAGCGTCAGGAGTTCCATGGGTAAGCTACACAAAGACGTGGGCTGTGTCATTCCTTGTCATGAAAGGTCCTTTTTACGTGAGATATGCAAGCTCTGTCACACTCACTTGGCTAGTGCAGAGGGGCGCCACAGCAGCAACGATAGGGAAGGCCTGGAATTGGGAAAATGGAACGGGAGCAACCAGTGAATACAGGATTAAAAAGAAAGGCTGTTTTCCACAAAATGTTAGTCATGATGGCTTTGCTGTGGCTTCCTCCAGACAGACACTTGTCAGACAACACTGTCCTACCCAGGATGTGTGCGTAAATAAATGTCTTTCTATGAAGCCTTGCAATAAAATCTACCACAGAACATAAGAGAGTGCAATTATAGATCTTGGAAGTTTACATTACTTTTATAGAGGGTTTGGGTTATATTTTAGATCTATTTAGTGTTACAGAGCCAAGCAGTGGTGTTGCACAGAGAAAATACTTGCTACCTCTAAAGACCCAGAACTATGTCTGAGTCCTCTGATTCAACTTCCCACCCCCCTGTGTAAAATACCAGAGGTAGGATGGCCAGGAACACTTGCACTGACCTTGCACTGACTCTGCTCCAGAATAGGCCTGATGCTCCATGTGGATCAGGCAGATCCAGCCTGCCTTTGTGCAGGTTAGTAGGAGGCCTCCAGTCACTCCTCCAGTGTCAAGAATTATTAGAGCTAACGATCACTTAGTCATATATTTTCGTTGTTATTGCTACTGTTGCTCCTTAGCACTGTAAACAGGACTTGTGGAGCATGTATAAAGCAGAGAACACCGAGATGTCTCCTGCCCTGGAGAGCTTTCCATCTACATGTAGGAAAAGAAGTGCTGGGTGAACTGTGAAAGAATTGGGAAATACAAGACAGTAGCTTACCTGACCAGCATCTGCTTAAGGAGACAGGTGGCTTGAAACAGAGCTGACAGTAAAACTTTTTTCATGAGAAAATCTTAAATTGATGTTTAAACTGCAATATTTTGGGAGTTTCCTTTTGATTTCCTTAGAGGGAGAAAGGAAACATTTCAATACTATCAGAATAGGGGAAAAAAAGGTGGTACAAAATAGAAGTGCAAGCGAAAAACATGAAGCTTTGCCATTAAAAAATTATTTGTTCTTTCAATTAAAATCTGCTCTAATGACAACTAGGTTGTTTCCAATTCAGATGCTGCACAGCAGCTGCATAATGCCCAGGATGCCTCTAAGCAGATGAACTGGGTTACAAACTGTATTTGTCTCTTTTCTAGAGACTCTTGGAAGAGTACTGTAAAGTGATCCTGATGAACAGGGTAAAGGGATGGGTTGTTCTTATAATCCTCAAATATCAATATGAATAGCAAAGACATTGTTTCTCTTTAAAATACTACAAGCAATAATATCCAAAGTTGGGCTTTTACTCCTTAGAAAAACTGATAACTGATCACCACTGCAGTCATCACCATGGAGTAACTACTATTATCCCAATTTTACAGGCTAGGAAGTGGAGTCAGACAGACTAGGACTTGCCCAAGGCCACAGAACTAGCAGGCAGACAGGAAGAAAACTCCAGATTTCCTGGCTCCCGCTCTCCTCCTAAATTCATCATCCACACTCCAGTGACGTCTAAACAGTTGGTTTTTTTCACTGAGATAAAAAATATGCTTCTTCAAATGGTTAAAATACATCATGAAGTTCCACCCAAAATCTATGTCACAGAATCAGGCACTGCTGGAAAGTGATTTATCCTGTTTTGGAGCAGCCCTGCAATACCCTGCACAAACAACCATACAATGTATGAGTGCCACTGAAGTACAGCCACAGCCTCTGCTGTCTGAACTACCCAAAACAGGCTACCTGGAAGAGCTCCAATGTGCACCAGAAATGGTAGGAGAACAAAGGCTGCCAGAGGATGCATAAAATTGAAGTGGATTTTTTGCCTTGACCAGAGCAAAATACCCTGTCACTTCAACTAAGCTCTTGCCCATCCAACTGCATAGGTACAATGACAAGTAATGGTTGGTTAAACTACTCAATATATGACATGCCCAGTCTTTGGCCATTATAAACCCTGTATATTTATTCCCCTCCAGATGATTAAAAAACTCTTTATACAGAAATGACATACATAAGTGGGTACAAGTACTTAAGTAGGAGTGTCCATACAATACAGCATTTCACCGAGCGATGCGATTGATAATTCATCTTGGATTTAGCAGATGTAGATCAAGAGGTTACTGCTGTTTTCAATCCAGCTGTAAAAAAGGGGATGTCCATCCCTCAGCCACGGCATCTGGTGTGTTAATTTAAACTGAAATCATGTTAGGTTAATTAATAACAGTAGCTGTGAGTGAAGCAGATGAAGGTAGCTAGCTCTTCCACCTTGTCAGCAAAGCTGTCAGAGCTCAGGAATTAGAGAGACTAATTAGTGTGTTCCAGCAGTGGTTTCTATAATCTTATTTTCCATTTCATTGCAATGCACTAAGAGGTGCTGTGTCCATCAGTTGTGCTGTCATAGCTGCGAGGTGGTAGTTTACAGCTGAGCACATCACCATTGTTGGAGTTGCCTGTCAGGCACACTGAGGGTGACTCACTCTTCCCTGCTCAGCTGAGGCCTCCTCCATTTCAAAAGAAATTAGTTTCAACACTTTATACTCCAACCTCTTTGCGGAATTGGTCTGGGTTGTGGTTTGAGATGAGAATCTACATGGAGACTTGTGGGAGCCCTTTATCTCAGCTGAGTTTTATTTAATTACATTTAGATTGGATGAATTTACTGCAAACCAAGAGAAGACACTCAGTCATGCTGAACTAGGAAGTTATCGAAAGGATCACACTGTTCTAATGAGCATATACTCTTGAAAGCTTATGCAAATTAAGATAGGATCTCAGTTTAAGACACAATGGCCTTCCCTCAGTACCTCCAAATGTGAACATTCTTGTTCTGAACAAGTTCCTGTGTTCTTCCTTATCTCCACTGGCAGCTCAGGTTTGTCAAACCAGGAAATTCACCTTGGGCTAAGATGGGGTGCGGATCTGTGGTAGAACAGCAGGTCCTGCGTGGACATCCTCCAGCATTTCCATGTGTGAACAAGTCTTTGCCCTCCAGTCATCAAGAATAGTCTGTATGTTGAGCTGTGTCACACACATTCTACAGATTTCAAAGTACAAATTACTCTGTCAACTTGCCTGGTTCATAGGTCAGATCTACCTTCTCTGTTGTATCGTACATAGGTACCTGAAAGCCAGTGCTCTGGTTTTATTATATAGGAAAACCCTCTGAAAGGTGTTGGTTAAACCAATACAAATGTCCTCTACTGTGTTGATTGTGAGGTGTATAAGTTGTAAGAATTGCTTTGATTAACTTCTACTCTACAAAGGGAGTGCAAAGACTTCCAGACAGGATGATGAGGTAACAGGAGGGCTTAATCCTTTATTAGTGCACCCAAAGTGCATCTAAAAGCAGGTACTTGCATATTGGAAACTCCAGGTCTTCAGTGTTGAATGGAGATTACTGTGCTTCAGGAATGATCTCTTACTAGTGTGAAGGCTTGATGCCATGGAATATACATGGAATATACAGTCTGTGGGCATATATACAGTCTGGTGTCTTTCATCTCCCTGCAGGGCTTGGAAGACACTACATTTGCATTTGGAACATCCTAACTTAAACATACATGTGATCCTGTCTCAGAAAAGAGGAAACCAGCTTGTGTTGCAGATCACTTTCACTGGGACGAATGAAGATCTCCTTTTATGTGTCAGAGACCTAGGAAAACAAACTTGATATATTTTAGGGCATATACCCCATGGAGATAGAGACATTTCTTGTGGGGGAGGTAGAGACATTCTCTCTAAATGTTGTGCTATCAGCAGGGAAACACTTGACAAACAGCTAAGGAGTAAAGAGAGTGAGTAACAGCCCTGTAGAGAGAGATGAGCTGAGAATTCCCCGCTATTCAAAGAACTATCAAGTTCAGAACACTTATTTCTTGATTCCCTGTCATCATCATGACATCCATTGGTTTCCCTTCAGCTCCTGGTGGCTGGATTGGAAAATCAGACCCTTTTGGCCCTCTCAGCAGCTGCTCTTCCACTGTCCAATTTTCATGCTGATATACCCATTTGATTTCATCCTAATCCATACAAAGTTCAGATTTCTTAGGGCTGGGAGAATTTTGACCTATCAGGCACCAGAGTGGTTATTAGATGGGATTACTGCATCTGCCATGCAAAGAGTCTTTCAAGAGTACTCAAGTTTTTTGGGGTTTGAATGCCTTTAGGTCTATTTTTAAAATTTTTTTTTTTCCTTTTCCAACATGCAGTTTTAGCACTTTAAACAGATTTTAACCCTTCATAAGGCGAGTTTGTGTGTGTACATGAGAGCGCGAGTGTGTGCCTAACTCCCTAACCCGGGAACAATAAGTTAAGGGGTTGGTTCACAAACCCACATTTCCAAAGCCCTAGATCTTGCATGGATCTGGCATGGAAAACTCAGAGAGAAGCCAGAAATCAAGTCCTCTCCACTCCCACCCTTTTTATTTCTGTGAATGAGTATGTAAGAGACCTATAAATCTAAAACTGTGCAGGCGTAGAGGAAATCATAAGAGTCAGCCTGGTGATATTACCGTGGGGAGCTGTGAAATCACTGAGGATTTATACAAGCACACACGGCAATGTTGTCATTAAAAAAAAAAAAAAATTACATGTGAGGATAGCTGTTCTGCTCTGTGTTGCGTGTGGCAGCCACCTCAGACACATGGTTTTGGTACCTCCCCTCTGTGCTCTGCTTGAGAACTCCAACCCAAGGGCAGAAATTTTTCCAGCCCCACCAGCGTTCTGGAAATCAGCTTTTGCTTGGGCAGTGTAAAGCAAAATATTTCTGGCTTGGTGTCTTCGGCATTTAGGAAAGAGCCTGCGGGAGAGAGAAGTAATTTCTGCTGCTACACCCAAAGCTGATGGAGGTCACAAAGGCCAGGCTCTGGCCAAACTGGTATTGGGACCAGCTGTATAGTCTGAGCCCCAAACCATTGCCCTTGGTGCTCCTGGGCCAAGAGGATGCTGATGACCAGCCGAGCAGGCCATGCACCTTACTGAAGGGAGGTAGAGAGCATTGAATTCTATCTACCTGTCCAGGGGTACTCCCATAGCTTCAGGGGAATGGGAACTTCATAGAATTGTTTGTATTTACAGCATCAGTTGTTATATTTTCTACACTAGAAGTACTTGCAATCTGGACAAAGAAAATATGGCCCTGGCCAGCCAGACACATCCTCCCCTTGGCGCCAGGGTGGGGGACTGATGCAGGAAACAGCTCAGAAACAGCCAGCTGAGAGACGGACGAGGGTTGAGGAAAGAGATTTCTCCCTACCCTTCCCCATCCAAAGGCCACCGCGAAGTTGGTTTGCTCCCTTCCTTGCAAAAATGCCCCTTGTAAGAGGATAAGGCCCCGGTTTCAAAGAGGGTGGCTCGCCCCTTAGCGCTGTGGCCAAGGGGCAGATGCCGGCAGATGCTGTGGAGTCCGGGGCTCCCCCACTCCCTCCTGGCCGGGGCCAGCAGCGCTGCAGGGCCGGAGGTCCTGCCTTCAGACCCCCTCGCCTGCCGAAGCCGCTTTCCCAGGGCCCTTCGTGACGCCGCTCGGGGGGCAAAAAAACACGGCAGGGGCTTAATTGCTCTCGGCCGCCTACAGCCCCGCCGGTTTCAGGGCCAGGGGCAGGATCCGAACGATATCGTTGTCTCTGCTGGGGGGATGTGCACGATAATAACCTCCAGGCAATTAGCAACACATCGTCTCCCGCAAAGCCGGGCGGCTCCCTCCAGCTGCCCCGGGAGAAGTCCTGCGGAGGACAGCGAGCAGCGAGCTCATCTCACTCTGCCGGGAGCCCTATGCTCCCGGCAGAGTGAGATTTGCAGTTTGATGTCCTTAATCCAAAACCCACGCGTGACGGGATAAAACCACCCGTGAAGGGGCAAATTGCGAGATCTCACCCCTCTTCTCTCCCCTCTGCAGCCCTCAGGCAATGTTCCTTCCTCGCACCGAGGGGTGGTTTGAAGCACACGCTCTCAGCTTTAATCCCATTTCCAGTGACTTTCCTGCACTCAGCCTGGATGTCAGGAAACGTTTCCCTTGCAACTTTTTATTCCGCTTCTCCTCTCCGAGTTGTGAGGGCTCTTTTTCTCTTCCCCTTTGCTTTCCCTTTCCCTTCCTTTTCTCTCGAGAAACACACCAATCCTGTAGATTAGGTAGGTCTTTTCCTGAAGAACTGCAGTGCCTGAAATGTTCCCCACCTGGGGGTGGGCGTGGGCGGCTTCGGGTCCCAACGCCCTTCCGTCTTCGGATCGCCCCAAATGCCCGGGGAGCACTCTGCTTTCTGAGGGTTATGGGCTTGGCGTTTGCTCTTCCAAAACATGCGTGGGGGCTGAATCCTATGGTCTAGGGGGAAGAGCTATAGAGGAGAAGCAACCCCCCAATATGAAAGTGTTTCAAAGGTTTCCCTAGGGAACGATTCCGTCACATTGCTTACCGAGAAAGCGTCCTCTATACCTTAATTCAGTCGAGTCATTCGTGTTTCTTGTGGGGCTTGCTAGAAAAATTGTAAGAAAGGTGCGTAACGAGAAAGGATTCCTTGCACATGCTTTGATTATTATTATAGCAGTTGGGTGGGTTTTTTTTAACTGCTGGTTGGCAGCAAGACCAAAAGCATTCAAAACGAGTTTCGTGGACTGGAAACGACAAACCCCTACAGGTTGCCATGTATCCGCAGTAGAAGGCATGTACTGGCGCATCGTTGTAGTCTCTCTGGATTTGAGCAGATTTCTCAAAGCTGGATTTCAGTGGAAGAACAAGAGCGTGAAGAACGTTTCTATATGCAGACATACCATAAATGTGTGCGTGTTCGTGTGTATCTATATATGTACATACGGGATAAGGTGTGCTATATGGCACACACCACAGTTCTAAACGGGGAGAACATATCATGTCGTAGCACAGGTCAACGAGTGCGATTAAAGCAAACAGGCATATTTCCTTGTATTCAGGCTCAGCATATCTAAACCCTTGGCCGCCTGTGGGAAACGCTGGGTTCTCGCAGACCCTCCGAGAGGAGCAAGAGAATATGAAGCTGTTCCAGCCACGCTGCTGCTATGTGCCCCGACTTTCCCCGGGAACCGCCCCAGAAGGACCTGTTTGAGTTCATCGCTTACAGGTTTTACCTGCAGCAGCGGTTTCTCTCCCTGGGCGTGTTTTCCGACAGTTTAAAATTGGACTGGGCAAAATGGTGTTGACCTCGAGGGGTGCTGCTGGTGAGGATGACGTCACTTACGAAAGAAACAGCGAATTAGCCGCGGACTGCGAAGCAGTGCCTGCGGGACGGTAGGCGCGGGGCGGTGCTGATGCCACCTGGCCGCCTGGGAGGCCGCTGCGGCGGTGGGCCCCTCCCTGCCCGCGGGAGGAAGGCAGGGGTAACCTTCCGCGTCCCAGCACCACGGGTGGGAGCCGTTGGAGGTGCTGCTTGCCCTCCGTGCTCCTTCTCATATACTCTTCACTGGCACAAGGAAAGAGGGAAAAAAAAAAAAGGGAAAAAAAGGAAGAAAAAAACCGGAAGCGGGAGGGCGAGCGGTCTGGCTTGGTTCCTTTCATCTCTGCGGCCCATCAGCAGTGGGGGGCGCAAGAAGACAGCAGTTAGTGTAGGGGCCGTGGTGATCACAGCCAGGGACCGCCGTCTGGGAGGGTGGGAGGCAGGGGAGATGCCGCGACTGGCGTTGCGGGAAGCAAGGCTGCAGCCGGGGGCGCGGGCGGGAGTGGGAAGCCGTGCTCAGGCGTGAGCTATCCGGGATAGGCAGGGACTCTGTCTTACTCCGAATCCCCATGCCCCCGGGGCTGTGTCGTGTTTCCTCCTCGTCTCCTTTGTTGATGCGACTGGTCTGGGAACTTCGGGATTAGCTCCTGGGAGATGATTCTCTAAAGGAGTGTGCAACAAGCCAGCAGAGAAACAGACCCATACAGCACGGTACAGGCAGCGCAGGGAAGCCCTGGATTGAGCAGCTGCCCCCGTCTGCCATGTCTGCCCCGTGTGCCGTGGCTACTTGCTGCAGCCTTCACGTTACTTAAGCCGTGCCCTGCTCAGTTCTGCACTGCATGAGAAACAAGCCCCTGACTTTCTCTGCAGGGGTTTCCCAGAACGTGCTCGTTTTCTCTCGCGGATACAGCTAAGCCCGGGCACTTGGGCTTCGCTCCTAACATTATCTTTTCTCACGCCCGTTCTCAGACAACACAACAGGCAATCACATGAACATGTCCAGATTTTTCTCTCCACGCAATACTGATACGCCCCCGATTCCCAGCAGAAACGTGATGATCTGTCTCTCAGCCTCCCTGCGGCTGCAGTGGTTCTTCCCGCGGACCAGCACAAACCCCCGCAGGCCGGGCGTCCCGTGGGACCACCTGGGGAGAAATCCATCTCGGTGGGCGTCCACGCGGGCCACAGTTTTCTCTACGAGTCTGGGAGCAATATGGTGGAGGTCGGGCCTACCTCGGGATCCGTGTGGAGGCAGATTTTTCCCTGTTGAGCTCAGCCTGGGAAGCGGAAGGCCTGAAAGACGAGCTCTCCCAGGCAAAGAGCTTGGACACCCCACAGCACTACACCACTGTGCCTGGGTGTAGCAGGGGACAGGCGGGGTAACATTCGGCATTACTCCTCAAGGAGTTAATGCAGTTCTATTACAGCGGTGGGTAACTTAGGTTACCTCTTTCTTCACTTCATCCTTTCACTGTTTCTGGCCCTCAGTGACTGAAAAACTCAGATGAAATGTTTATCAGAAACTTTTGGTACTGGAAAATAGGGTGAGAAGTTGGTCAGTAATTTCAGAGAAATTTCTGTGTTCTTTGTAAATATGCATGAACCAAGAAGGGGAAAACAGAATAAATTAATCTGATTCCAGGAATTTTATTTGCCTTGCTATAAGTTTTTTAGACATACTCAGAATTTCCTACTTATTCTTGGGCTGAACTCTCTGGCAGAAACCCATGACTTGCTGTGAACATTTCCTACATTTCTGCTTTTGCCCTGATTACTATCTTCCAGTCATCTGAAACAGGATATGCATGGTGTGCCCAGAGCTGAGCTCTGAGAGTGCAGAGGAGAAAAATGGGCCAGCGGAGAAGGATCCCCATCAACACAGGTCACTGGTTTTGCTCAGTGTGCGTGGCCTGCTTCTCCACGCAGCTAAGTTACCTCTGTCCTTGTCCAGGGGAGCAGGGATTTCACAGACAGGGGAGAGACAGTGGTCAGGCATTGGGGATTCAGTACCCAGGATACAAACCTGGACGTTTCTGTCAGGGAGCGTGCTGAGGCACTTGACCACTGCTTAGGTAGTCAGGGTGGATGTTTTGTTTTTGTGGGACACATCCAGCCTGTGGATTCACATCCTCATTCCTGAGGGCCATGTACAGAGCTGCAAGACAAAAATAAACCAGGCAGACAAGACTGATGTTAGGATGCACAGTGAGAACAGATGATGATCTCAACTTGGCTGGCTGTAGACGAATTTTTTTAAAAGTGGGACTGGAGGTTAAGGGGTTAACGTTCACTCTTCGTTGTAAAAACTAGGTAAAACTTTATTTCAACATGCCTTCCATGTCCATATTTGAGTTTTTATGAGTGTTCGTTTGGTGGAGAGTTTGAATGAGGCAGAGGTGAACGTTCTGCATCATGTGACTGTTTTCTTTAAGGACACTCAGCCTCAGTGAAGAGTGAGAGAATTTCCACTGAGATGGTGTCCTACGTGGCTGGGATTTTCTTTTCTTTTCTTTTCTTTTCTTTTCTTTTCTTTTCTTTTCTTTTCTTTTCTTTTCTTTTCTTTTCTTTTCTTTTCTTTTCTTTTCTTTTCTTTTCTTTTCTTTTCTTTTCTTTTCTTTTCTTTCCTTTTCTTTTCTTCTTCTATTCCTCCTTTTCATTTGCTTGTTTCATATACAGCTTTCCATTCCTTGTCATCTTAAATGAAGTCACATGATGTGTATAAAGAGAAAACAAGAGGAAAGATATGTGTTCCCATGGGTCAGATCTGCTTCTTTTCAAATCAAAGAGGAAATCAACCTTTCATTACAAGAGACACACTGTTGGGTCTCTGGAGTAAAATACCCACTTCTGGAATTTCCCTAAGGGCGAGAGGTTCCTCAGCAGATCCTGTACCCCTTGGACACCTTTATCTCCAAAGGAATCTTCAGTAGGGATTTGTCACACCCTCGCTAGGGATGATAAGGGTCTCTAGGATACAATATATGATCTAGGGCTTTTTCAACCGTTTTCTCTAGGCAGAGTTTCCACCTCTTAGCAACAGTTTCCAACGCTCTGAACCACGTCTATGTCCCTCTCCACACCTGCTCATAAGGCTCTCCATAAAAACATCTTCACCCCGGTGAAAATACCAGGGTTTGGCCTATTTGGGGCAGAACCAGGCGTAACGCTGCCAGCATGGCTGGAAAGTGACGGGCTGCAAGAGGGCGCAGAGAGCCGCTGCTCTGGCCGTGCGCCGCTTGCTTACAGCAGTGCACAGAAGACGCCGTGCACTGCAAACGCCCCTCGTCTCAACCATTTCTTTCTGGCAAAGGCCCTGGCGCCTACCCGGGGGTGATAGCGGAGGAAATAGCAGGGTGCCCCAGGCGGCGGTCAGCGGTGGGGCCGGGATGGGTGACGGCGCTCCGACAGGGAAGGTGGGCAGCTCTCGGAGTCAGCGCCCCAGCCAACAACATCGGTCCTCTCGGCTCCTTCCGGACCTTTTGTTTCTTTTAATAAAGCAAGACACTAAAATGCTACATGCGGTGAAAGGGTGTATGTTCGCCTCTGGCATTCCTGCGGTTTTCTCTTGGTAATGCCATATCCCTCCTTATGCCTCTTCCTTTGGGCACCTAAAGATCCCCTGAGAGCCCTCGATGTTTCTCTAAGAGATGCTTCGGCGTACGAGGTTTCAGGCGACGCCGTCAGCCGCCGGGGGAAGTCGCGAAGTTGCACAGCAGGGAGGACTGCAAGCTCAGTCCTTATTAAATCAAGTCTTAAAAAAAAAAAAAAAGTCTAGTCGCAAGACCCCCTGAAATACCGTCTATTTTCCTTTATCTGTGCCTTCCACGGAATTAAATGCACACCAGAAATAATTTTTTTTTGTTTTCGAATCATGGAGTCTGCCACGCATATCGTGTTTCTACTGCTCACTGAACATTAAAAGATTGCCGCAGTTTTATAGTTCTCGACGAGTCTGGAAGCGATAGCAATTGAAATCGAAAGCACAAATTCCTACATGATTTACTCACTGACATCAGTAGAGCAGCAGATTTATTTTCCACGGGCAAACTTGTCGTGAATGTCCTAGAAGCGGGAATCATGCCCTTACCCGCTCTCCCCCCGCCTCCCGCTTCCCCCGGTTTTGGTCTAAAAAGGTAAAAATCTCCAGAGCCTCCTGCGGTGACAGGGAAACGCTGCTTCGGACAGCCAACAGGTTAAAAAAAAAAAAAAAAAAAAATCCAAAACAGGCAGAGATGCCGGTATCCGGTATTCAGAGGTGCATGGAGGCAGAAATGTGTCCTGGATCGGATCCTGTAAATACCAGTACATGCTCTCCTAGGCACATCCCACTCCCTGCTCTGTTCCTCTCTCTCCTCAACTTACGTGTTATGTGCTGTCATTGTACCAGCTTGTCTTTACATCCCAGAATAATACGCCTATTATTCTCTTCTTTCCAAACTTTCCACCTCTAATCATGTCGTAAAAAATAGCCTTAATAAAACAGTGATAATTACGCCATTATTGTTAACACTACCCATTAAAAATTTAAAAATAGGTTTTCTGGTTTGGTTACCTATTTGCACTACATATCAATTCTTGCAGCACTAAATCGTTCCGCGGTCTATCTAAACATTTTTCCTTTTTTAAAGACCACAAGATTTCAGGGTTTATTTTTAGAGAAACTGAAGGCACATCATGGGTTCCCAGTTGTAATTGGACGGTAGCGGTCAAAAGTTATTGACACCCTGTTGACCGACGAAAGAAAATAAATATCCCACGGGGAAGGAGAGTGTGATTTGCCTTTCCTTCTGCAGGGTTAGCACATTCATGGAAAACGCCTGATTTATGAGCATATAACTCCAGTAATGTTTTAATGTCTCCCTATCACTTCCTTGTTTTGGGAAGTGTGTGTCTGTGTTTCGTTTGGTTTCCGTATACGGGGCTACCTTTTAGCCTGCGTTAGGGCAGGATTCGGCATCCTGATCTCGCCTTGGCCGTACGTCAGCAGGGAAAGCTGTACACTCGGAAAAATAAATCGGTTTGAAAAGTTTTGAAGATAGTTATGACAGCCTGGCTGTGACCTAGTGAGCTACAGAGAATAGGTTTTAAATCTCTGTCTGGAACAGGCAGAGAAAAAAAAGAACCAATCCATAGAGATACACTTTCCAATCTGCCTGGAAATTAATTCCAAATGAGGGAGTCTCCTTCCAAATTGAGAATGACAGATCTGAGAGAAACACTAGACAGAAGGCAGTGCACCGGACCCCACATTCCCGGCGAGGCAAAGCTCCGCAGACGCGGTAGAGACCGGGACGGGGCTCTTCGTTCCGCCACGCTGCGCCACCGGCTTGTTGACGTGCGAGGGGCTGTTGCGGCAGTACTGCTCCTGGGGGATGTAAAAATAGACATTTTAAGAAGTCTTAATTAATACAATCTAAATTGACCTCCAAAATTCCAGTACCTTTTTTTTTCTTTTTTTCTTTTTTTTTTTTTTTTTTTCGAAGACCCCACTCGGGCCTTTAAACTGTCTGTGTTTACTCTTGGGAAATAAAGGCGTGTGTGCGGGGGTGTGCATCTGTCCGTGCAGGGGTACACCTCAGCCTGTGCTGCTGTGGGCTGAGTCCAACCGCCCCTGACAATGACCACCGTCCCGGGCTCAACAAAACCTCCGACGAGAAGTACATGACGGGTGGCTTCCTGGTGGGAACGGATTAAGAATGGGGTGAGGAAGGAGACAGCAGTGACTCGTAAACGAAGATAATAAAATTTCGGGGGGACCGGCCAGCATAATCCACGGGTACCATCTCCAGGGCTCCAGTCTGCCAGACAGAGGATTTCCCATCAACTTCCCCGCAATCGTCTCCAACGCCCACTCTGGGAGCGCTCCCTCCTATTCGGAATTCAGCTCTGGCTTACTGTTTTGTTTAGAAACAGACATGAGTATCCCTCTTCTTGCTGCTAGCAAACTCATTGTCATGCGGAGATGCTCTCCGCCCGCCACAAACAACAGCCAGCCTCTTCCAACACGTCTGCTTGGCTGAGCTGGAAAGAAGGATGGAAGTGAGCTTCCTCGGGAGGCTGGGGCTACTCTGGGACTGGGGGCAAGCTGAACATTCATACACATACTCGGAGGTGCCAGGGATACCCCTTCCAAGCGCAGAGATTATGCCGCCAGCTGTGGGAAGCGGCACCAGCAGAAGCGGGCACAACGCTGCCCGAGCCACCCCCGCGCCTCATCTTGAGTGGCTTGGCCCCACCGCTCCGCTTCGCACCGCTCCACACAGCGGAATCAGCGCTGCCCCTCCGCCTCTGCTCAGTGCCAAAGGCAGACTACCTTATCCATCCACCCGCCCATCCTTCCAGCCCCCCGCTGCAGCAGCCAGACCTGGTCCTGCTTCCCCGACTCCGCTCTGGCACAGCTCGCGAAGCTGAGCCTGGCTGCGGCAGGGATGAGCAACGGGTCCTCACAGGGCACACACCAGTCTAGATAGCTGGCAAGGAAGAGAAAGGAAATTGAATCTAGCAATGAGTTTTCAAGAAACTTGAAGGCTTTGGAGCACTTCACACGTGTGAGGGAAAGCAGCACGGTCCAGAGAGAGTTGTGTGCATGATGTGGACTTGCGTGGAAAAATGCATACTTATTTACACAGAGAAAAAGGGAGACTGGTGGCCACAGCCCTGTAAAAATTCTTGGTTTATCCCCCTGAAACCGGTATGCTTATTGCCAGAAGAACACCTTAATCCATGCATCCAGCGGACCAGGAATCATGCTTGTTTGTTTGTTTGTTTGTTTGTCTCCCTACATCATGCCCGCCTCGCAAGCAGGGCTAAATGGAAAAATACAGTATGTTTCCTATTGCGCTGCCTCTTCCCCACCGAAGCAACGTCACCTCAGATATGCCAGTAAATTCCTTACCGGGTTAGGAACGTAATTGGTTGAATGTTTTCTGTATCCTGACTAGCCAATAACACTCTGAGAAAAAAATTTAGACCAACCTAGTTACAACAGATGGCGAAAATGACTTGACAATACACGTGTGAGGCAGGATTAACTGAAGATTAGATACTTACCGCATTCATTAGAAATATCATAATATGCCAAAAAGACTACGTGTGCCGCTGTATTTACGGTGCAAGGTCTCTTATTTTCAGACAAGTTCTGTCCAAATGGTTGCCCTTGTCATGTCTGTTTTAACAACATCTGCTAGCTAGCATAAACTCTGGCCTTGCTAACTTGCATTTCTCTAAGCCTGAATTATTCTTGGCAGAGCTTCTTCTTGCAGTTCCCCCCCTGAAAGCACAGAATACTTTCTGCAAAACCCTTAGTTAAAAAGAAGAAAGGAGAAGAGACATAAAACCCTCTTAAAAGTACAAGAATCGTGGAACAAATGGAAACAGCAAAGGAAAAAATAAGAGCAAATTATAAACGTCAGATAATCAGAATAACTACAGTTATAAGTGAAGTAGTTGTATCTTTTCATCTGTAAAAAGCAATAAGTATACAATCGCATTTCCAAATTTTGAACTAACACTTTAATCTCAGTCAATAGAAAGCAATGACAGTTTACGAATAGGAACCAATGTTGACCCACAGCAAGAAATCAAAGCTATTTTTACATTCAAATGTCAGCAGAGCGTTTCTTTATCGTCAAGTTTGCAAAGGATTCTTAGAAGCCTTATATATGCAGTTAGGCGGAAACTGATTGCCAGCAATAAAAAATGCATCCAAGGAAGAGGCTTGAGTACGTATCTTCTCACTTCCAGGATGCAGCTAGGGATCTTCGCCTCAATTCTACATCAAGGTTGTGGCTTAAAGCAGTCAAAGGGCTATTTAATTGTCAGGCAAGGCTTCCCCCCGCGGAACTCTCTCCGCATGTTACAACCTCTTTGCAGCTCAGCTCCATATGCATCTCTTTTTCACACTTCCCTCTCCATCTCGGGCTCCTACACCTGGTGCATCATGCATTTAGCCCATTCGCTCCGGCTCTTCTTTCATCTTCCCAATGGCAGACGTTTCTATTTATCCACTGGCAATCAATGTGTGGCGTCACCAGTGGTACTGTAATGACGACTGCACCATTGAGGATGACAGCTTAGAAAGAAGAGGGCAATGGTGATCCCTCCCAGAGCAGCACAGCAGAGTGTAGCGCTCGCATCACAAGGTCACCCTATCTCACCGCTTGCTCCTCTGCATTGGCAGGAGAGGGTTGCTGGGTTTGTACAAGGTTGGGGCGGGAGCGGGAGGGAGGGGGGGAAGAGATCTGGATTTTTTTCTCCCCTCCCTTAAGCAAAGCCACAATGGAAACCAGGAAGGAGATGGTGATGTTTCTGGAGGGGACAACTCTTGGCGCTCTAGTTGGCAAGAGGGTGCCTAATTTGTCCGAAGCAGTGGGGAGCCCCGCTCCGGAGCCGCAGGAGAAGATGATCCATCGGAACTGCCTCAGCCCCAGACCTGGCCCCTTGTCGTCCCGGGAGAGAGGAGGAGGAGGAGGAGGAGGTGGCGGAGGAGAAGACGAAGAGGAGGTGGAGGTGCTGCCAGGGACAGGGACGGTGCCGGAGAGCCGCTCGGCGGCGGCAGCACTGCTTTCGGCCGGACAGCAGCCCCCCGCTCCGGAGCCCCCCTCCAGCAAAGGGCAACAGAGCAGCTCGGACACTGAGTCGGATTTCTATGAGGAAATCGAGGTGAGCTGCACCCCGGACTGCGCCACGGGGAGCGCCGAGTACCAGCACAGCAAAGGTACCCAACTCCTTCCCATGCCTCCAGCCCCCCGCCCGCTCCGGGGCTGGGTGGCAGCACTGGGGGGGCGGGGGGCTGCCGGAGGGTGTTTTCACCTCGCCAGCTGAGCGAGGGGTAGAGAAATCTGTGTGTGTGTGTGTGTGTGTGTGTGTGTGTGTGATCTCTTTTCCTGGCTGATTCCTTCTCTCCCTGCCACCGGGAGACTTGTTTGGAAGTCAGAGGACGCAACACCGGGCAGCCCCCGCATCCCTGGAGGGGAGCCAGGCTTCCCGTCGCGGATGCAATCAGGTCTGCGGCTTGTCCCGTAAGACCCCCTTGGCCAAGACCATCACTCGCTCTTCTCTTCAATTTATTCTATTTTATTTTTATTCTTTCCTATCGCGTAGATAGTGCATGCTCCAGGAAATCCCTTACGATCCTCCATGCCGGCGGGTTTTTTTGTATGTGTATGTGTGGGAGCAAGATCAAACGGGTTTTGTGGCCGAGAGCTGTTTGTGGTTTTGCAGGGTGAAATGTGCCCGATCGAGTGCGGAAGCGCCCATAAAGACCGTAAAATCGCTCACCGACTCATGCCTGCCCCAAGAGCGGTAGCGACGGCCTTGTTTGAGAGTTGGGTTTAAAAAAAAAAAAAAAAAAAAAAAAAAAAAAAAAAAGGCCCAAATTACCTTGTCACTTCTATGTCTCCGTGGCGCCAGCTCGGAAATGGTCCCAATGAATTAATTGCCTTTGGTCTCGGGCACAATGAGAGAGAGTTGCATTTGAAAGCAAAAGCAGCGGCCAGGCCCCTTATCCCCCTGCCCCCACTTCCCACTCTCTATTCCCACCTTCCCAGCCCGGCAAAGACCCCCCCTACGCTGACAACAACCCAGTTCTCCGACCTCCACGTTCCTCCATCACTTCAAGAAGCCGGGAAGTGTGGAGAGCTCTGTCTGCTCTCCCTTGTTCCTTACAGACTCGTTGAAAATACCCCATCCTGGGCTTTGGAGGCTGAGCAGAGGATCCCTGAGGCCTCCTTTTCCCCTCAGAGAGAAAAGGATCCCAGTCTGCTCCGCTCCTGGGTCCTTGCTGACCTGGAGAAAGGGGCCGCGGAGACGTGTGGCTTGGCCGGCGGGCACACCTGCCATTCCCAGACGCTCAGGGTCGGGGGATGCTGCGGCGCCCGCCTCCGGTTTCCCAGTAGGGGAAGCGAGTGGGAGGTCATGAGGCAGACACCGCCAGTGCGGCATGTTTGTGTTGGGGGATGGCGGGCACAGGTTACCTTCCAACTAGAGTGAATAAGCACCCGCCAAACCCTTAACCGGTGTTTCATCCCCCTTCTCTTTGCCCTCCTCTCCGGTCCCTCTTGCATGTCTTCCTAGCATCCTTAGAATACCCGGGCAGGCACAGAAAAGCCTAATGGGGAGGACTTGGGGGGGAGAAGGGAGTTCTTTGGGGCGGCGAGCAGCGAGCATCCCTCCGTGCCTGCCCTCCTCCGAGCGTGTGTCGTTGCTCCGGGCTCCCCACGCAGGGCCGTGCTCCGAGGCGTTGGCCGGCAGCCCCAGCGGCGGGGGGGATCACCCCAAGGGCAGCGGAGGCAGCGGCGGCTCCCAGGGCTCGCTCACCTGCAGCGCCAGCGACCAGATGCGCCGGTACCGCACCGCCTTCACCCGCGAGCAGATCGCCCGTCTGGAGAAGGAGTTTTACCGGGAGAATTACGTGTCCAGGCCCCGGAGATGTGAGCTGGCGGCTGCTCTAAATCTGCCAGAAACCACCATCAAGGTACACGCAGCTCGGACATGTTTCCAATTAGCACGATATAAATCTATATGGCCAAACTTCCTTGCAAAACTCGGGAAAGCACTTCGCCAGAACAACCCTCCCTCTCAGCTCCCCCCGCCTCCCGCCCCTTTCCTGGCCCTGCCCGCACCCTGCAGCAATGCGGGAGAGGGGACACGGCTCCCGGAGCCATCCCGACCAGCGCCGCTAATCCAGCCTCTCCCTAGCAGATTACTTTTAATCCTTCCTGCAGTCCAGTCCAAATCTCGCTCAAGTCTTGGGGGAGGGAAGAGGAAGCCAGTAGCAGATCTTGTTTCCATCTCGCTTTCCTTTGCCTTTTCAAAAGCATTTGCTCATGAAAATAAACCCGACAGCAACCCAGGTAGTTCTGGATGCGAAAGGGCACCAAGGAGGCAGAGCTGCCCGGTTGGCTGGGACCCAGGGGTGGGGGATGGGGGACAGCAGGACTAGCCCTAGGAAGCAGAAAGGAAAACAAGCAGCCTAAAGGCGCTGCTCTTCTGGGTCTCCCTGTAGACTTTTTAATAGGGGCTTAACTGATCCCTCCGTACATGATGACAACTCCCTCCGAGGGGGAGAACTGGGGTCGGTCTCTGCTCTCCAGTAGACCCGCGTCCGCCGCACCTCCCCGGGGCTGTTACCAGCGGCCGGGCGGAGCGGAGCGACGGCGGGTGACGGCTCTTGCCTCCCCTCTCCCCGCAGGTTTGGTTCCAGAACCGCAGGATGAAGGACAAGCGGCAGCGCCTGGCCATGACCTGGCCTCACCCAGCCGACCCGGCGTTTTACACCTACATGATGAGCCATGCAGCGGCCACCGGCAACCTGCCGTATCCATTCCCGTCTCACTTGCCCCTGCCCTACTACTCCCACATGGGCATCGGCGCCACATCGGCCTCTGCCACCACCCCCTTCAGTACCCCCCTGAGGCCGCTGGACACCTTCAGGGTCCTCTCCCATCCCTACCCGAGACCAGAACTGCTGTGCGCCTTCAGGCATCCCTCTCTCTACCCTGCCCCAACTCATGGACTCAGTAGCGCCGGGAGCAACCCCTGCTCCTGCCTGGCTTGCCACAGTGGGCAGTCCAACGGGCTGGCGCAGAGACCCTCCGGATCAGACTTTACCTGTTCTGCCACAACCAGGACTGACTCCTTCCTCACTTTCACACCGTCTGTGCTGAGCAAAGCCACCTCAGTTTCCATGGACCAGCGAGAAGAAGTACCTTTAACGAGATAAATCTTTGTCTCAGGGTTATTAAACACTCGTCCCTTTCCCGAGCTTCTCTTCGAGTTAATGTACTTACAACCCGTGTTTATTTAATCGTGTTCTCTGCTCAGTCGTGGACACCTACAGGAAAGAAAAGACTAAAAATAGCTCAGTCTTAAAAGGATTTACATTCCAAGCTGGGGGGGAGGGGGGGAAAGAAAAGGAAAAAAAGGAAGAGAAAGGAAAAGAAAGAAGAAAGAAAGAAATTACTAGTGGTTTATCTCTGAGACGGATTTTAGGCACGAAAGAAGAAGAAAATCATCTCGAATGAAATACACTTCAGTAACCTACAGAAATGTGGTGGGACTTTCTTTTCCATGGATAGACTTCTTCCCAAGGGCTGGGGCTTCTGCAGATCACAGCAACGAACCTTATGCACAAACCTACGAGACAGAGGAGGAAAATCTGAAATACTTGAAAGAAACATTATCTTGATAACGAAACGGCTTGTGCGCACGAAGAAAGCAAATATGTAATCTCTCAGTGTTCAGAAAATAAAAGCGGGCAGGCAGCAAAAAAACCAAAAGATTTCCTGTTTGCACCTCGACAGTATTATCCATTTGTCCCTATAGAGAATAACAATGCTTCACCATAAAGAAAACTTGCCATTCTGTACATTACTTCTGTGGTTTAATTGCATTCTTCACCCTCCCTTTTCTAGTTCTTCGTTGTGAGCAGATATCCAGCATTTCATTTCCTCTTTTATTCCAACTTTTATTTTTAAGAGGCAGACTTGAATTGGCAGGGAAAAAATACGATCTCCTGCCTCTTTATGGGTCAGAGCTATTTGTCCTTTAAATATCAATGTCCTATTATCAGTCACTGAAATGTGCACACACTGACGAAATTAGCAAGTGATGTATATGTAAAGAGCGTTTTTGAATATCGAATGTACAATGCTTTGTGAGCAAAGACCCCGTGCCAAACGCTAACAAGCCGCCAAGGGAAGAGATTAGGTGACAGGGAGCACAACTCCTTCAGACAATCACCAGTCTGTAAATTGGAGCAAAGGCGATTTCCCTTCCTTTGTACTTCAACCTTCAGTTCTCTCATTGCCCTTTCCTTGATGTGTCTTCTTTACTTTATTTTATTTTTCCTTAAAAAAAAAAATGTACTTCATGCTTTGGGTTTTGTGTTTCCTTCCCCAGCCCTAATCTTCGCATTTGTATGTGTCCTTCACACCGATTCCTCTTCCTTCTTGAGGAGTTTTTCCTTCACAAGCTCACTACTCCCCCCCTCCGCCTCGCCTCCTCTTCAGAAGGTATTTCGGAAGAAGGTAGCATCATTGCTTTTGCTTGGATTTCTGTAACCTAAAATATATATATATAAAAAAAACACTGGCACGTGGCTCGGTAGCTGTTTATTTCAGTAGTTTCCTGAAATAAACAGTAGTTTTTATTTCATTCTATTTTAAAATGGCCCAAAGAATACACTGCCATAATTTGTTACCATGTCAGAATAAAACTTAAAGGCGACAAAAATAAACCAACCAAAACCGATAATAACGACACATTTTATCAACATCTCACTCATATTTTTATCGTGCTTGTTAAAAAGAAAAAGAAGTAAAAGTGTTGCTTAAGACGAATTTCACTGTGCAGTTTCTAATAGTTACAGTTCAACAAGCAGGAAAATAAATGCTGGAGAGAACAAAGGCGTGTTGACACCTCTGCTATCTACTTTGTATTAAATTGCTGAGAAGCCTCTGGTTTATTGTCACACCGGAGACTTTCTGTCCTTAGGAAAGGGAGTGAATAGCAGTGTTTCCCAATAGAGGACGGAGAGCAGGGAAGAGGCGCGGGCATACCAGAATATATTTTTCCAATAAAAAAAATATTGTTTAGTACAGCTTTTAAAAACCTGATCCAAAGTCACCATCTTTAAATCATTAAAGGCATATTGTTCCGCCCTTTCTGAACGAGATGTCCTCATGGACATGGAAACCGATGGCCCTTTTTGGACACTCACAAACAGATTCTCTCTTCCCCCCCCTCTCTCCCCCGCCCATCCCCCCGGAAATAACAATTGTAAACAGCGTCCAAGGGCAGTGCCGAACAACGACCGATATTTGCAAGCCTTTCCTCTCCTCTTTACTATGTCTTTTAGAAGACAGGAGAAGAACCGGTCCGACAAAACAGGAGCTGCAGAGCCAGTGCCTTATACAACCCCTCGGCGACCCCGGGAGAAGGGAGCGCCGAAGAGGACCGGGGGCGGGGATGGGGGGGGAGGGGGGGAGAGGGCAGGGCAGAATGAGGGCTGCTCAGTAAAAACAGGGAGTCCTAGATAGCCCAGGACGCCCCATTCCTCGACCAGGCGGAGGCACCTGCTGGGCCGAAATCACAGGCCGGGATCGGCCGGGGCTGCTGCTGCGATAGGGGCACCAGTTTGCTCTTGTAAAGTGACTAGTCCAGAAAATGCCACCGGCTGGGGCGCAGGGCAATATTTATATATTGTGAAATACATATATTTTATATATTTAGGTGTGTGTGCGTGTGGAAGCGAAAATTTTAAGGAGGAATGAGGAAGCGTCTGCTTACTGCTTCCATCCGTGATGGGGACATCCCCCCTTAGCGAGCGGGCAGCAGGAAGGCAGGGATGGGGAGCGCCTGCAGCCAACACGGTCCCTGCTCTCCCCGCAGCTCCACTACCGCCCTCCCGGTAGCCCACTCTTAAAAGATGCTGCGGCAAAGGGTCTCTGTGAATTTCTCCGCGGTTCGGTCACAGGGCAGAGATTGCCTGCGACAGGTAAATAGGCTGAGGGTCGCGGTAATGCCAAGAGTATTTTCAGTTAATAGGGGAGGGAAAATGAGGTGTCTGGAGCGATATTGGAAAGTACAAGATCGATGATCCGTCCTCGTGTCCAATCAGCAGCCTTTAATTGACTGTATTTTCTAGGTAATTGAGCCGCTGTGCTCCCAAATTGAAGTGGAAGATATAACAATACATCTCAGTGGGAGGAATTACTCATTACTTCATAATGAAATTTTCCATTTGCTGCGTGGGGCCGGTGCCGTTAACGCCTTCGCCACCGGTGGGGGTGTCCACGGCCCCACGCGGGGCGTCGGCTCCGAACACGCGTGGGGCACCGCCGGCGGCGGGGGCAGGCAGAGGGCACCCAGCTGGCAGCAGGTTCTGCCCCTGGCCCCGAGCCACTGCCACCAAGCAGGAAGGTTTCCGTTGGCGCGCCCTGGCCGGGGATGAGTCCCTTCGAGGAATTAGGGTGAGGCCCCGGGGGAGCCGGCGGTGGGCACCTGCCTCCTTGTCACCAGCGGGAGCAGAGCTGTCTTCGGGGTACTCCATGTACTGCATCGGGTTCGCTTCCCAGCCAGCCAAATTCAGCTCCGAAAGGCCTTCCCTCTCCCCCCCCCTCCCCTCCCCGTTAGCGTTTGATTGATTGCCTTATTAAAGCGTGTTCTTGTAAGTGTGACCGAGCTGATTGCACTGCATATGTTTGGGATAATGCTCATTTTAAACAACTGAATAATAATACTACTAATAAAAAAAGGACCAGAAAAGGAAGAAGATGAGCTCTAGAGAACGGGTTAAGCCTAAACGATCCCGGGGAGCAGCGCTGTAACTCGCGCATTAAATTGCTCCGTTACTATCAAATCACTCTGCCCGTCTTTGTTGTGTTTTATCTGTCACCTTCTGTACCATTAAGTGAGATAGCACCGAGACTGACGCTTACTTTCCCCTCCCAGACGATATGTTTTTATTAAGGTTGTATGATTAAACTGGATCGGATCTGCTTTCCCAGCACTATTTTTTACTTCAGCGCCCAAATAATTAGCAAATCGCCTCTCCATATTTCACTTTTTCTGCTGGGTTGTTAAGTCTTCTGCCGGCACCTGCAGAAAGACATGCGGCTCCTTTGGCTTTTTGGCTTGTCTATCTAAAGGATCCTTTTGTTTTCTATTATTCTGCTGCTCGCCTGGCTACTTTATTTTACTACTGACTTTAGCCCCTGAAAACACCCTCCACCATATGTCACCCCAAGGCCCGCTGTCCTTACAATAGTACCATAGTGTCACCCTGGGGTAAAGCCAACGTCAGGATGAGATGAAGTCTCGTTAACACAAATGGCTTCATTTAGGCTCATCAGGTTCCTGGGTGGGTGTTAAGGGGGAGGGAAACCAGTCCCACGTCCCAGAGCCTGCTCCAGCCAGATCTTCTCGCTTCTCCTCTTGCAAGGCACAGACTCATGTGCAGATCTGGAGAGCTGGTACTGCGGAAGGGATGCAGTTACAGTCGATTAGGGTAGGTCGCTGCCAGAAATAGTCCCTGCTTTGGAAAGTTTTTCTTCTTTTCTCTCTCGCTCTCTTTTAAGTAGGGGGGAGAAGAGATAGCTAGTTCAGTATCTTCTAACAAGAAAACAAATCACTACCTCTGGCCTCCAATTCACCGTTTGTTTTTTGATTTATTTATTTATTTATTTTATTTAGTTTTTTTTTAATTAGTTAAACTCGGTGCATCTACGACCAAAAAGCCTTGTGCAGGTTTATAGTAGTATTTACAAAACTTATTTTAAAGAATCTCCATCAGTGTATTGCAGGCACATATACACGCAAAGCAAACAAATAAAGTGATTTCCCCTGCTGCCCTCTCTGCAAAGAAGTGCCTGGGACTTCAGATTCAGAAATTGCCACTTAAGAACATCACATGAAAGTATTAAGTAATTATTTAAAACAAGGCTGTTTAGAAAAATATTTGTGTTTATTGCAGCTGCTCGATTGGCCTCGTTAAAGCTGGGGAGCATTTAAATTGTGTTACAGTCTCATTTAAATCCAGTTTCGTTCCAGCAGGCTGCAAAGCCTGAATAGAACCAATCACTCCATAATGATGATGAATGAGAAATTAATTCAGATACAAGCAAGACAATTTAGGCCTTCATCTGTTTAAATAGCCTTCCAAGATTATTCGCAATTGCAGGTCACAGATTTAATCAATTGTCCAATCTTGTGAAAGTCATATCCCTGCATCTTCATCGAGATTATTTATAGCTCGGTGAAGCCCAGTGAAAGGTATACGCTCTTAACAGGAACAATTACTTAAAGAGAAGCGTTTGCAAAATGAAAAACAAATGCCTCCGTGGACAGTAAATGATCAAACACCTCCTCGCTCTCCTCGGCCTGAGGAAGGGAGCGGAGCTGCAGGTGGGGTGTAAAGGGAACCATCACTGAACTCCATCCTTGCCGTATCGGCTCTTACGCTCCGCAGCGAAACCATCGGCGCTCCTTCGTGACCACCCAGTTCAGTCTCCCGGGGACCGTTCTTTGCTCCCCAGGGCCATGGCCGCAGCAAGAACACGTTAAAAAGCAGCTTTTAATCACGCAATAGCAAGCAAACCGCGCTGCTCCTTCGCCCGGTGATGCCGACCCCACCTGCGAGAATTGTCATTTTCTGCCCTTGCCGGCCTTTCCGAGATACGTAAATATATGTTTACCACCAGCCCTGCCTCAGCCCTAGCCCTGCGAATCCCGCGGCCCAGTCTTGCACAGTACCAGCCTCTTCTCGGCGCGGTGCCCTGCTGGCCCGGGATGAAGCATCCTTGCTCGGGCTTGGGCCAGCCTCACCCGGGAAAAACCGAGGTCCCGAATAATTCAGAGTTAACAAAACCTCTATGAAAGTTGAACCAGACCATTTTGGTAATCGGCAGAATTGTTGCACTTCTCGAAAAAAAAAAAAGATGGAAAGCAAGGAAGAGACCGGATTTGTTCGTTAATGTCCCAATGCACAGGGAAGACAAACCCGAAGGGGTGACCTGGGATATGCTGGGGGTAGGGCCCGGCCCCGCATCCCCTGCCCACGGGACCTGAAGGTGGGAGCTCCGAGCACCCCTGGGCCCCGTCTAACTCCTGGGGACCAGGAATCACCGAAGAGCCCCTGGGAGCCACCACAGTTTGGCCGCAGAGACGGGGTGGTCACGGGTGTCCATGGAGGGGTGGGTTTCCTGAGTGAGAGTGTGCGAGCACAGGTGGGTCTGCACGAGGCGAGACGTCCTCCCAAATCAATGCAGTATTCCAGCACCAGAAAGGCGAGCGTGGGGCGCACTCACCCACAGGCCCTGCTTGGGTGAGGAAACGCGAGGATTTCAGGCAGCGGACCGGGCCAGAGGAATCGTGCGGGTGCGTGGTTGTGTTACGCGTGGGTGTGTGTCCCTGCTTTCCTCTTCGCTGCCCGACGCAGGAACGTGCAGCAACGCCGGTGCCTAAAACAAAGGCCTGCCTACAGGACCCCCGGAGCTCCGAGGAGCCAGTCTCAGCGGCAGACTTTGATGTATCGCTGTCCAATTAGTGCCTTTAATTGGTGTCCTCTGGGACAGGGAACCCGGGAGTTGGGGGAGTGAGCGCTCTCTCGGCAAGCCCTGCCCGCCCGCTCGCGAGGTAACAGATAAATAATGCGGCCGGAATCCTGCGTCCCTCTCCCTCCTAGCAGGAGCTGGCAAAGCACCGAGCAAACCTGAGACCAAGTGCTTGCAAACCGCCCCGCAGGGCTCGGTGCCCACGGATACCCGTGTGCCCCGGCAGGGAGGGGCGCGGAGTGTAGCTGCTCCCGCATTTTCCGCGGCCTCGGCCATCAACGCCCCGCTCCCCGCCCGCTGCGGAGGGGGTGTCACCAGCCTGGAAAAGACACAGCTTAACACATGCCGCACGTTCCTTCCAATTTGGCTAATGAAGGTCGCCCGTTAAACGTAATTTTAGAGGTTAAATGAGGCTGACTGCAGATTTAAAGACGCTTGATAAAACGTTTTATTTAAATGACACGAACTGTACATATAGATGCCATTACAGCGGTCTAGATTTACCTTGGGGGAGGAGGAGGAAACAAAATAAACACACAAACAGGGAGGGAGCAAAAACCTTCGCCAATTTATTCTGAATCAAAAACGCTCGGTCGAAAAAGAAATTGATCGCTTCATCCATCAAATGTATAAAATACATTTCTGAAATCAGGAGGTGCTTGGAAAGAGAGAGAGAGAGCCGAAGGGAGGAGAGTTCGTACTTGATAAGAACCCTCAAAAGGAGCGTGCTAGAAGTCGCTAGAAGCTCACTTTGAAGTAATTTTTGTTTTGCTCCATTATATTATCCTTTTTTCCTTTAATTTTTTTTTCTTTTTCTTCTGTTAGTCGTAAAACGTTTTGGGGAAAAAAAATCACCTGAAGCCAGAGGAAGATGAGATTTTTTTGATTAATAAGGAAATCAATTTGGCAGAATTGAAAGGGATGCTGACTTCTCAAACTTGCTGTTAGCAGAGGCATCTCTGGGGAAGGCAAGCAGTTCGAGGCCGTTTCGGGAGCCATCAATCCCTGGTATCCGGGCACACCTCAAAACTAAGCCATCAAAATTTTTACGGAGAGCATCTTTGATCAATATTTGTAAGCTGAACTATTTTACTTGCTCTTCTTCAGTTGCATTTTCAGCATTAAAATATTGCCATTTCGCCGCATTCTTCCCAAGCTGCAAAACAGGGTTACGTTAGAGGCATCTTTTACATCCATTCCCTAGAAACAATGTTAATATGTGTTATGCATTGCCATCAAAAGTCGCAGTCTGAAAAATGATGCTTCTCACTCTGTGTAGAGAGGTCTTAATTTTCTCCATGATGAGTGCTCTCAATTTCTTATCCAAGAGAAAAGACCCTGTCTGTTCAGCTAGTTCTTGCAATAGCTTGATTTCACCTTTAAATTTTTATTTAAAAATACTTTTACTGTCTTTATCTTGCCTGCCTGGGACCAAATTCTGAAGGTCCTACTCACCCTAAAGTGCATTACTGCCTACTTGCAGGAAGTTTGCTTACTGCTCTTGCAGTGTTGAATCAAAGATGAGTTTCAGAGCAAATAAAGTATCAACTATTATTAGTTCCACACGAACAATATGAATCACTCCTGGGAATTATCCTACAGTTATTCTAACGTTTACTCAAGCCTGTGTACTTTAGGGAGGGAAGTTTTCTCTAGTGTGGAGATACTGAGTCATAGGTTCCAAAACCACTTTCCACAAACAACCTGAAATAAAATTTAATCCAAACCCAAAAGGTTCGATTTACTAAACCTGTAGCTATAAAGTAGTACAAACTTGCCTCCTCTGATGACTACAAATTAGGTAGAAATTGATACAGGAAAGAGAAGAACCAAAAAAAAAAAAAAAAAGGATAGGGGGAAAATCCTAACTTTGTCAATGTTCATGTTCCCCTTTCAGCCAGCTGAAATGTGGACTGGCTGATATTCTGGAGGGAGAAGAGCACTCAGCCAGTTGGCAGGTGTTGGTTTGGCTCCAAATGACTTGTTCCAAACCTGTTCCTGGTTCAGCAGCGATGTGGATTTGGGCTAGTGGACAAGCCTGAGCGTCTGAGCCATTGTCAGTCCCAAACAATGCATTACTGCCCATTTACTCTGGCTCATGAGGTATAAAAAAATAGAGAATGACCCTATACCCCTCTCCCTTTGCTTTGGCAGTAGCAGCTTTTCACCTGAAAGCCTGCATGTCCATTTGGGTCACAAAGGCAGACTTTTACAAAAGAGCTGTACTGAGGCATTGAGCAACTGAGTCGTGTTGATGTTAAGGAGACAGCTATTCTTGCATCTATTTAGCTCCCATTTAATCTAATCTAACATCAAATCATGACACTAGGTCCTCCAAGAAAAAAAAATTGGTAGCCTCACTAATTATGGTTCCTTTCTTTTGATGTCAATCGATCAGTTGACAACCATGTCTCTGACTCATCTAGTGATTTTTTGTATTATATTCTAGTTGGCCACTTGTATCTCAGGGGCTGTGTGCAAGCATTTGTAAAATAATAGTGCAAGACAGACTGGATAAAGGTCATTGTGACCTCCATTCTCTAATGCTACTCCACAGAGAAAAAGGAACGCATATTCACTAGTGGGAATTTGATGTGGGTTCTCCAGATCCAGATGTAGGAACCAGAGATGCTGGCGCTGACTGTGCTGGCTCCCAGTGCTGATTTTCTTCGCATTGTCCCAGAGGGTATTCCCCAAATCAACATAGCCCAGACAAACCTAAATTGCACTTAACACCATATCTCCACACCTGAGATTTGGAGCAAGTGATGATTTGCCACATCACCTAGTTTCAGTGTATTCAGAATCTGATGCAATTCCAACAGCCAATGTCAATTTTTGTACTTACTTTGTCTTCAATGACAGCCTCACTCTTTAGCCAAAAGAAAGATATTCCAAGGTCTGATTTTAAACTTCTCAATACCTAGCTAGGCAGTTGGGGTGACATTTCTACACCGTGATGCAGGGCTTCGTGGTGTTATGGCAACAGCGTATCATTGGTATATAACTCCACCAAGGGCAAAATCATCTACCCTGATAGCCCCAATCACTTTTTTATGCAGGAGCATAATTCTCACAACAGCCTTTCCTTGAAAAAGTGATTGTAAATTTGAGCATCTGTGTGCATGTTTTTTCAGTTTGTCATAACCACCCCTTCAGCAAGGGATAGCACTTGATGTCTCCTGTGATCTGGTGCATCAGTAGAAATTAAAGATTCATGGCTATCTCATCATATTCTAAGTGTCCAATAAGTTATTTCCTAGACTTGTTAAAATTTTGCTTTATAAATTGATAGCTTTGCTCTAAAAGAACCTACAACTTGATCTGTACATCAGAGAACATTAAATTTCTTCCAGTTATTTTACTGAGTCCAGTATGATACATTTGATTTTCAAAACAAGTGCCTGATATGACCTGACATGGAGAATCTTCATAGTACGTGCCCACCATGATTCACTGGTAAAAGCAGACAGAATAGACCAGAAAAAAAAAAAAAAAAAGCCTCCATTTTTATTTCTATTAGAAATTGTTCAGTAATTTATCCTTCTGTTCTTCTCAGCTAAGTTACTGAACTTTTATTATCCAGCATTTTCTATGAAGGAAGTTTACACACTGTAGTAAAGTATCTCTCTGTTTTCACTCTGGCAGTTTAAGCAAATGAAATTTGTGTCACCTGTCAGTGTGAGGCACTTTCTTCAGTTATTGAACTCTGAGTAAGGCTTTCTCTTACACTGTCTCCAACTTTACAGCCTCCTCTCTCCAAGCCTGAAAGACATAACTACCTATCCAGTGTAAGAGTATTTAGCGTTTGTTCCACCAGTAGCCTGTCTTTTTATTTCTATTTAATATTTCCTGTTCAGGCAATCAAGAACTGCAGTAGACCAAATGCAGTTCTGCAATACTGCCATGGAACTGCATGTTCACACATCTCTTCACTACAACATTGCTTTTCTCCATCTCTGTCTTCTAGGACATGTGCCTCAGTCTTATTTTGCAATTTTTAGAATCTGTCTTTTAGTCAGATCAAATTTCCCCGTGACATCCATGCACCTTAGCTGCAGAAGTGCCCCGGTACCCAGAAAAACAGATTTACTAGAGGAAAATGAAAGGGATTAATAATAAAAAAACTCCCTATCTGATAGCTCTGCTCTATGTACAGTCTTCTTTTCATAGACATGGTAATAGCTATGTAGGTGGGCTGGTGCCACATGTACAATGTCACACGTGCATCCTTGACACAAATTTGACTAACATTAGGTATGTACATATTTCTGACCACCTGATTACAATAGCCAGTAGTGCTGAACATACCACTGTGCAGAATCTGCTGGAATCTCTTTAGCCATAATCCCATTTAATGGTGATGTCTATACCATCAACATTTTCTTGTGCTCTTTAAATTAACCAATTTTTAACTTGCTTAAAATAGTTTCTGACACCTGCTGATTAAAGATACTCAATAATGTAGGGGTACTGTATAATATGTTAAGATTAGAAGGTCTAGGGGTAAATTCCTTACAAAAGCCTAGGCTGAGACATTTATAAACTAACCAAATAATCTCATTAAAATGAATCAGATGTGCAACGCCAAGGCCTATTTTTCATAAAACTGTGTTGATTGACATAATTTACATTCCTTTCCCGGAATTCATTATTAAATTCATCCTGTGTCAGTTTCACTGTTATTTTCTTTTATATTGGTGCCATGCTAATCAGCCCACAGTTACTGAGTCACCTCCTCCTTTCCTTATAAGTAGAAGCACATTACCTCCTTTGAAATTTCACCAGTATTCCAAGATTTCTTGGGGGGCAGGGGGAGAAATCAGTTCTCCTCTGACAATTATTTAAAGAACTTGCAAATTTGCTATTTATTTCTCTAACTCACTAGGCATTGTTTAATATCTTCTTTACTTAATAATATTTTTAAAAGTACTTATTCTTCCTCTTTTGTTAAGATTACATTACACCAATTTTCAAGTGAAAATTAAAACACTGATTTTGCACTTCCAGCTAATATTAGATCCACAATGTTGAGAGGATTTCTTTTGGGTTTGCTATACTTCAGAACATTCTCTCACTACTTTTTACTCCTTTTACTGCTTATTACTCCTGTATTTTTTCCTGTTGTCTGTAGATTCCCTTGTCAACTTCCCACATTTTATAATATGTAACATATGCTAATTGTTATGTGATAGAGTTCCCTCTGCATGTTGTATGGTGATCTTTTTGCTTTAGATATTTGCTTTCATTTCACTCTCTCCCAGGACTTGTTCTGGAGTTAAGAAGCTGCCCTCCATGTAGATATTTCTCACATGCATTGTATTTCCGGTCTCTAGCCACCCACCAGTTTGCAGTCTAAAAATTAATACATCATAACAAGGTCCAAGAAATAGGATTTTTCCATGCTGGACAACATGGCTTTCAAGTTGTGGAATTACTCATGATTTTCAGAAACTATCAACCATGGTTTATTGCTAGCTGCATGAGATAAAGTAGCACACATGCTGAACTGAGCTTGTCCAGATGCTACTACTTTTATGCCTAGATATTGCAGACAAATGTTTAAGAGGTAATTTATCCCATTCTTGGGTTTGATATGGCAGTTTTTGACACACTCCTGTCAGCACCCCTGATCTTTGTTAGTTAGTACATCATTCCACGTTCTTTTGAGACCTGTTAGTTATGAGTTATAATTACCAAGTTGGTATTCCATCCTTCTTCTTACTGCTTTTACTTATCTGCTTATCTGCTTCTACGATCTGAATGTGATGCTCTGTTCACGTGACTCATCCCAACACATGTAAGTGATGATGACTGTATCTTCTCATTAATAAGACTTTCCTGTTCCCTGACTGTGTTATACACCCTATCACTTTTGTAGAGAAATTCCAAGAATGAATTTTCTTCACATTCTTTGTTACATTAATGCAAAGTATGTTGGTTATTGTATCATATTTGCAACTGGAAACACATTTATATCTTTAACTGTCTTCCCTGGAGTCACTACACTAACATCCTTTTGCTGTTCTAGCTAATTCCCAGACACTCCCTTACTCATGAACAAGACACACTATTCATGCAGCTTCTGTCCCATCAGTACATGTCCCATTCTTCCACCCAAGCAAAAGTTCAATTGCAGACCAGAGGTGTCCTGAGGACACTGTAACTTTTAAGTGTGGAAGAGTCTCCAAAAGGTTGGTATGGATATTCATCGAGCCACGTCCTCTTGCTCTCTTCTCAAATCCCCAAAGTCTTTCTCACTACTATTGGCTGCAGTGAGTATCAGGGTGGACACTTCCAGAATGATTTCACAGATATTTCTGCTTATGTAGTGCATTGATTCTCATTTTTTAACATAATAATTTTGGTCACTTCAGTGTCTTTTCGGATGTTTGCAACTTGACAGGTAACTTTTTTATCCCTACATGCAGTTTAAGACCATGCTTCAGAAAGCCCACAGCACCAAGCATTTGATTTAGCAAAAGATAGCTACATCCTCATAGCCCTTAGTCAATATCTTAGGGATTTGTTCATCTCAGTATATCTCAGGTCAGTCCTTTTCTGGCAACTTCTACATTCCCCAAAGATTTCAGTCATCTCATGTCATTCTATGCCACCACAGAGATCTTCGGTGCAATTCTCAGTGATTACAAATTAGAAGTGAAGTGACATGGGTGCACTAAAATAAATTTTAAATTGTACCTTTGAATCTGAATAGTTTATTTAGCACTTTTCTGAATATTTTTTCAGTATGTCTGCAACCTTTCTGAAGCAAAGATTGAATTCTACTGATGGATTTATGCTACACATAGTTAAAAAAAAAAATCTCTGCTTGTTACTTCCATTTGAATTCCTGCTATGAGCTACCGCATCACCTTGGGAATTTACATTCAGTTATTCTCAATTCTTCAGAGGTTTCAGTCCTTTCAACCATATGCTGCCCCAGATCCACATCCTGTGATAAAGTCAAATGTGGAAACAGATGTGGGGCCATTTGCCATGTGATCCAGGTAATTTAGTCAAAGTGATATGTCCTTAAAATATATTTATGTTTAAAGAAATTCACATCCTTTTCCAGCAATTTGTCCCCTGAAAATATTGATAAAATTAATGAGCAGTAGTAATCCATAAGAGAACTTCTAAAGGATCTGTGATATTTCTCCCTTAGATGAGGACTATCTGCTCTGTTGATCTATTAGTTATCTGGCTTTTAACTTGTTTAATATGTGTTACACTAAAATGGTATCACTTTTTGTGTCAGAATTTGGATTAAATCAAAAGGCATTCAGAGTCTGCTAGAGAAATGCAGATATCTTTGCTAAAAAAGTATATTCTAATTTAAAAAACCCCGAAATCCTATTAACACGATTCTTCCTTAATAAAGTAGACAAAGAAAACAGTACTTACTGTGACGATTAATTGTTTTGCTATCTTGTAATTTTCTATTGATTGCATCTTACATTATTTTTTCTATGGTTTTGCCTGGAAGCAACTACTCATTTTAACTTTGGTATGCTGATTTTCCCCCCCTCCTTGAAATTGCCTTAGAATTTTAAGACTTGCTACACACCTTTATTGCACCCTGTAGTTTTCCATGTCCCATGGCGTTCTTTGAAAGGAAGGCTAGAATTCGATATCCATAGATAGTTATCTACTCGTTTTGATCATCTGTGTTTGTAGACTGCTCTTCAATCAAGCACACGTGGGACTTTTTATTCCACTATTTCAAACACTTCTCTCTGTTAGCAGACAGGCCAGAACAGCTTTGCCAAATGGACTCATTTTGGTCTTGCTATTTGAAATGTGCAGAGCTTTGAATTTTAACCTCGGGCACAGTGCTTGCTGTGATTGTGTCATACTCAACTCCACTGTCTATTTGGAATTCACTTTTTATCGATTTCTATGTAGTGCCAGAAGCCAACCTGCTATAGAATATACCCATGCAGATTTAATTAAGAGACTTAGTAAAACCTTTGTTTCATTAACAGAGCTTCATCCTTCAGCTGCATTTTCCTATTGGAGACCAGTGCCAACACCTTTGCATCGTGTCCATTCTCTCCAGGGTTACTGCAAACACAGCCGGTCTTTACACCATGCTTCCCCTTGCAGTCACACATTCAGTTTGGTGATGTGTTTTCAATTGCATGCTTCTTTCTTTCGGTGCTTATTAGATACTTGGATTAAGAAAACATTCCTTCTGCTGTATTTCAAATACCTTCACAACTTTGTCTCTCTCATTAAAATGTGATAGCCTAGTTATCCTTTATTTTGTCACAGATAGCTCTGTTCAGTCTGTTGGTCTGTTAACATTCATGTGATTTGGCTTTACCACACAGAGTGATGAATTAATGGGACAGACATTTCAACAAGGATGTAGTTTCTGCTAAACAGAACCTATTTCTTCGAATGAGCTGATTTTTTCATGTGTCTTCGTTCTGATGCTTTGTATAGCACATCTAATTCCCCTTGGACTTACCTGCTTTGCTTAAAAAACCTACATTAAACTTTTCCGTACTCCTAATCATTCATCAGTTCTGCATTCCTCTGCTATCCTATTTGCAGTAACAGAACATTGTAGGTAATGTATTTTCAATGATGTAATTTTAAAATCCCTTCTGCCCCTTACATTAGGCTTGTCTGTAGGTCAATAAAGGTATCTCAGGCTTAAGTCTAGCAGAGCCAGTGTATCCCCCAAAAAAGCTCCGCCCAGCATTCTCCTAATCCCAGAAAAATTTTATACAGCTTCTGCCAGACTCCAATCACTAATGCAAAGAGGATCAAGGGAACAAGGACTAGGAACTAGGGATCCCAAACAGCTTGAGAGACTAGGCTGTACACAATTGACTTTTTTTTCCCTAAAGGAAACCCTAGCACAGGCGGAAAGAGTATATGGTGTAATCCAGTTGGTCCCCAATGCAAAGACTTGACAGCAGTCCTGTCCCAGGATGCAGGCTCCACTGCAGGAGGGAATGTGTCTCTGTGCTTGTGCCTGCTCCTCTCTGCTCTTGGAGTTGAAGTCCTGGCACCTAATGCCAGCTTCTGGATTCACTGCTGGGACCTGTGGTACTTCTAGAGCTCCTGCTACCTATTTTTTACAGTGGCTTTGGTATGCAAACAGTATTTGTAACAAAGCACATGATACTAGACCTCCCTATCCTTTCACATGTTTGAGGTTGGTTCTTTAAAAGTGTAGTGATGAGGTATATGCCTTGAAACCACTCTGATGCTCTTCTCAGTAGACACATACTTCAGAATTTAGTAATGATTTTTTGGTCCTAATCAGATTCAGTTCTGTGCAATATTCATTCATGACTCTAGATGAAGCATTGAGTTTATAGTCCAAACAGCTGGGTCTAGTACGATGTTCTTCCTGTTTCTGACAACATTTGCATTTTAAATAGTTTGCTTTTATTATTTTGCTAGTTGCAAACCTCAGCATTATATTTAACAAATTCTGAAGTATTATTGAGATATGCACAAGCTTTCAGATCATCTCTGGAGCTTGCAGAGAAATGGCAGCAACAATTTAAACCAAAGTTGGATAAAGCAGAACTTGTAAGTGCAACATTTCCCTCTGCAGACATAAGCCTTCTATAAGGGTAATTAATGATAGTTGTTAATAGCAAGACCTAAATTATAAAGGAGCCAACTTGAGACAATCATGAGGAAATGAGATAAATAATCAGCTGAAATGATAAAGATTGGCTGTGACATAATTGCAGAACAGCATTCAAGGACTCAGGAGATCGAATGCCTTTCTCTTCATTAATCAGAATAAATGTAACATTACAGATGTTACTTATTCAAAGACTGTTGTGCGTGCATATGATGTATGTATACAGCACAGATCTGAATGCAGAAGCCACATTGAGTATATGTAGCTTTTCTAGTATCATCTATGTGTAGAAGATTTTTTTCTATAACAGAATTCATAAGAACTTAAAAGTTCAGAAAAGCTATCTTACAGCTACTATATAGCTTTGGTGAATAAAACAAAACACAGCTCTCATGTTTCAAATGTTGAGGAAGAACACTTTCAGTTCCCAAAATCTTATCCTAAAGACAAATTAAACCAGAAAGAATTGCTATCACTACAATTGCTTGTGGTACTCCTACCTGGGGAAATTCTATGAGGTATTACCTGGAAATTATGCAGTCCAACCTGGAGACACTTAATGTACAGTATTGGAGCAAGAGGCATTCTATTGCTCATAACTCAATGATTCACTGTCTCTGTATATGTCAATAAAACCCTAAACATGTTTTTCTCTAAATTGTAAGCAGTTAACTGACTGCAGGCTTTACAAGCAGCCATCAGCTATAACATCTCCTTGACAGATCAATCCTGCCAGCTTGGTGAAAGCAGTGGTTCTCCTTGCCAGTGCAACCCCTCTTCACAGCTGCCTGTATTTTACCTAATGTTTTCTCTGCATACCTTTTAGGTACGATTTCAGCTTGGTCTTATTGTGTTGCAAGCATCTGAGTTTAAGCCTTCTCTGCCCCCTCCCACTTACTACAAGGGGTCTTTCATGTATTGTGTGCCATAGGGCTAGTTGAGAGAGGCATAAGCGGTACCATATGGGTAAACTCAACCATTCCACACTATTTGCTCCTGCTTTTGAGATCCTTGCCCCAGCTCACAGCTTAAGCCCCGGGAAAAATGCTCCTCTCTTTTTGGAAAGCAAGTTGCTGGCCTACAGGTCATACCTCTTACAGGTAGCAGTACTACCTACATATTTTCTAAGGAGCAGAGAACTGCTATATATTCCCCTTTCCCCCACTTACTTTCTCTCACTAGCTCCTTGCTGAAATATGTGGTCAGTGACGTGAAACAGAAAATCTGCCAGTGCATGATGCTCTCTAGACATACATTTTGTCAGAGGCTGGATGGGTCACCCTGCCTTTTACTGTGGTTGTTTGATATTTCCCATGATATGATCTTCCTTTGAGTAACTTTCAGCTTTGCCAAACACCATAGAAATTTTCTATGTTGGGTGTACACTGCATGATGAATTTATATAAACGCACATATTTATGCAGAAAATAAACTGCCACTTCTAAGAAGGAATATGGAGAAAAACATGGTGTTCTTCCCATGCTAAAAATTTCAGCTGACCTTTTACTTGGAAAAACATAGGTCATCTCTCCCCTATCTTGAAATCTGACAGCTTTTAATAATTTGTGGCCTTTATTCAAGGTTGCACCTTTTATCATCCCTTTGAGATGGTCCCCAAACTTGCCATCATGCAAGTCACTGAAAAATTATGGCTCTCAAGAGCTCTGTAGGAGTATTTTAAGGCTGTGTGGGCTACAAAGCCATCATCTCTTGTGTTCTCAGTATTTGACCCACTGAATCATGACTTCTTCCCTCGGCTGTGACACAAGAAAGTCCCTCTACCTTAGGACATTCCACAGCTTCAGAACAAGGACACTATCATGAGAGATATGAGAATAGAGGATGGAAAGCCTATTAAGGAAAGTAAAGCACTGGCACCTATATACATGCATATACACACATGAAAATAGGCACTTCTTCTTCAGCTAAATTTTGAAATTAGCTATGGCATTTTAGGTGAAATCAGATGCTGTTGTTGATGGCAGAATATGTGTACAATACTTTTGTGACTGAGCCTCTTGGAGGATGTGAGGATGGACAACATTTCTAGTTCCTGTTCTAGTGTAAGAGTGAGATACATGACTTTTCAAAACTGCTGACTTGTGGCAGTTTTGGGATAGCAGATGCAACTCCTGGCACTTGGGAAACTTTAGAATAAAAAACCCTACATATGGATTTTAGAAGTTGTGCTTAGGCTCTGCCTGACTTTTCCTTCAAGAGACAGTCTTTCTTTGGATTGTAAATTTCCTGAAGATTCTCCCTGCATGGAGTTGACCCCAGGCAGGTTTTCTGTCTTGTAGGCCTTTCTACTGCTCAGCCCTCTGTGACACAGAGCCACCAACTCCACTCTTCCACCAAAGCCATCTTCAGTGGAAGACTAATAGTTTTTTATTGTGCAGGAATGTGTTACCAAGGTCATGAACATTCCCCTGCCTCAGCAGTAGACTGAGCCAAGATCTCAAAGGGCAACTACTTCATGACGAGGCATCCACACCAGATAATCCACCCCAGGGTCTTCCTAATATGTATGATGGATTTCTACCATCAGCTCAAAAAGTGCCAGAGACTTGTTTGTAAGCACTACAGGAAGGGCTACCAAGAACTTGTCTAGATAAGAGTTATCGTAATAGAGCTGGGTTATCATAATGGGCTGCTGCAGCTGCTGTGAAAAGGGACACTGTGGATCCTGCAGTGAGAAATATGATGGCAAAGTTCATGAATAATTCAGTCTTTATGGCAAAGGTTTGAATGACATACAGTAAGTGCACTTTGAAAGCACCCAGTGACCAGTGCAGATAAAACAAAATAGTAAGTACTTGCTATTTAGGTCGAAAACTTCTTACCTGAGTGACAAAATATTTCTGCTGAAAAAGCAGCACATAATCACTTATGAAAAGATAGAGCAAAACCAGTCTAATATTGCTTTTCTTAACTTTGGTTATTTGACCGAGCAAATCCAAAGCTATTTCTTTAATATTATTTAATTCTCTTAGTTTTCAAACATTGTTTAATGCTTCTTTTGTCTTCTGTTGTTCCCACTTCCTAGGTGTTGGTTTCCTTGCTTCACTGCAGTGCTAAATCTTCTTGGAGTGAATACTGTCTTTTCAATTAGTGTCTATGTGGCATTTAGCACAGCGGGCAACTGAATCTGATCCCAAACACATAATTTATGTACCTTGTTTGGGTCACCTCACATCTGCTCATGTGATTTGTTTGGCCAAATGCATAGGTAGTTTCCATGCAGTTAGAGACAGATTTGAAAATCAGTCAAAGGGCTAGACAGCACATCAGATATGATAGATCAAGAGCTCAAAGAAGGCCATAACCCAGAATTGCTGCTGCTGAACCACTTTTGGAAACCTGATCCATTCATTGCTCCATGAAAGACTGTTGCTTGTCAGAGGTTAAAGGGATAGTAAATTTGTTTACTGGGAAAGATCTGGGGGAAAAAAAAAAGAAACCAATGTATTGTGTCTCATATTGACAGAAGGGAGTTTACTTAGGTAATGAAAATGAATTGTAGTATAAGGAAACTACCAACATGCTTCACTGCATATCACAGTGAATAAAGTTTACAAATAGGCCTGTGGCTAAGGAAATAAACAAAGAAAATTTACGGAGAGTAGCAACTATGAAGGCTTTGGCCTGGGATGTGAGAATTTCTTACATGTTTGTTAGAAACTGCATCTGGAAGGCAGGAGAAGAGAGAAAACCAGAGCCACAGTTAGCTACCAAAAGGATTGAAATTTGAGATAAAATAGTACTATTTTCCAATACACATTATTTTGAGAACTCTTTTGGTCTCAGACAACACTGGAATTCATGTCAGTATTGAAAGGAAGATGAAAGACACAATAAGGTTTACAGCCATTTACCACTGCAAGATATGCTAAGAAGATGCTGGAAAGCATTAATGTTTGCATGTGGTGTCTGCTATGAAGGTCAAGGAAGAGAACATCAGCCAATGAATGACTGAGTGAACAGGATTTCAAGGATAGAAGTGAAGATGCAAAACATCTAGGATTTGGGATTACAGGAAGAAGTGATCACAAAGAGATGATAATTTTGATCCAGCACCCACTGAAGTCAGTGGAAATGTTGCTATTGCCTGGTCCTTGGCCTGGGGTATATTAAATGTGATCAGCAGGAGCTGCAAGCCTAATGCACAGTGAAAGACAATGGTGAACAAGAGTTGATAAAACACTGGCCACTCCACGAGAAGTTTCATTATTGATATGTACTGCTGTCAAAGTAAGGCAAGGATTTTACCCATGCACCATCCTTGCACTTTCCACCCATATGGAGATCAGTTTAGGCGTATAGCTCTTCTAGTTACTGCTGACACACACTGCCTATGAGCACACATACGAGTTTTGGAGGCTTTCACATTGTGATGTGGTTGTGATTTTTCACATTTTTGGCTTTCCCATTGTGATGTGTTTGTGATTTTTTCAGCAAGTGTGATGCTCTTCAGCGTGACAGGAGACTGACACCTGACTATGAAGTGATGATGTGGATATTTTCCTGATGATTATTTAATCAAATGGGAGAACTGAGAGTGTCAAACAAGTACCAGCAATTTATCAAGAGCCAGTTGTATAAGGAAGCATTCTCTGAATCATCAGTGTGATAATTACCACTGACATTCCCCAAGGGAAACTGCTTTTTTAATTGTTACAAATATAATCACACTTCTACAGAGAAGTGGGAACAGAATCCTTTCAAGGCCATTTCTGGAAATAGAAATGTCTAAATTTTCCATGTGGAGAAATATTTTGTGATAAGAAATTATTTGGTACACCAGAATAAATACATCATTGTAAAGGTTAACTAAAATACTGGCTACTGTACTCTAATTTCCAGAAGAAAATACACTTAATAAGAGTCTTTGGCTCAAGTCCTGACCCTGCTGCAACTGCAGCTTCCTTAGCTGGGCTGAAGTTGACTTGAGTTTTGACAGTGAGGAGAGGAAAGTCTTCGTGATCCTGCAAGGTGAGCAGGAGCTGTCTCCAGCTCCACCACCCCTACTTGTGGGCACAGAGGAGGTAACCTTCATGGTAACCTAAGGAAGGACTGCTTGAATAAAATGCCTCTCAGGGCAAAACAAACACAAGTCGACTTACCCACTCACAGTGAGCAGGCTGTAGGCAGCACCTCTCAGACTGGTCCAGAACACACAGCCAAAGGGACCACTAGGGCTCATTCTCTCCCACAGCAGCCTTTACATGAACACTCACCTGCAACCACTCTAAGGTGTTTTTTTTCAAAGGGCAGATCAGAGCATCTCAGCTAGTTTTTGCCTCCCCTCTGCTCCCTATTGCAAACAAAAGCCCTTAGTTACTCATATTCCCCATTTCAATTTGTCAGGTGTCTAAATTGTGGGGCAGGATGCTAGGAAATGTCTAAATTTCCTGACAGGATGCTAGGAGAAGGAAGGTCTTCAGCACAGACACTACCTTTTTGGGTGATAAGGCTGGCTATTGCTTGTAGTCTACTGAAATGAACCGAGCTTTTAAAGTATTTGACCACTACTTGCCAACTATAGCATTGTCTTTATTATTTAAGGTAGCAGTGCTGGCCTGAGGGAGAGAGAGGTAAGTTTTGCAGGAATAGTCTTTTAAGTGGACTGGCTGACACAGCTGGAAAAAACCTGAATTTTTATCAGAGCAGCAAAGCCTTTGTTCTGCCACCTGAAATAATTTACAAAAATCTCTTACATTAAAAATTATAACAGGTGTTTTAGGTTCTCTGCAGGCAGAGAACAACAACACTGGGTAGGGGAAGGCTATTTAGTCCCTCCGTAGTAGTGTGTACTCTGTCATACGACATCATCACCACACTGGACTGCCCAGCCCTTCCATTTCCCCTTCCATTTGTTCTGGTGCTGTGCCTATCCCTGTACTATGCAGGCCACAGACAGGCTGTTTTAACTAAACTGTGATTTATAGAAAGTTGCAATCTTGCTGTTCAGAGTTGTTGATTTAGCTAGCATATGCTGAACATCAGCGGATAATACAATCTGGTGAGTGATCTACACAATTTAGGATTTCAGCCTGCAAATTTATGAGGAAAAAACCCCAGCTAAAACTGTTAAGATAAGAACTATTTGGTTCTACTCCTTTTTCATTAAGGACCTTAGCCCTTTTTCAATTGAAATCAATGGAAATTCAACTCTAGGTTAAGCAGACACCACTCAGTAACATGGATAGAGCTGTGCCAATTTAGCTTAGGCTGCATTTATTCTATTAGATTGTCCTTCCTAGCTGAATCCGAAAGGGATGTTCTTGTCCTGTGTAAAAAAAGAGAGTATACAGAGAAGAGAATCAAACTGTAACAAAATATGAAAATATACTATCCAATCACTTCCTTAACTGCACAGTTAACTAATTACAGTAAGATTTTTTGAAAGTTTTATATTACTGAACATGATAAAAAATTTTAAAAAGTGCTGAATCTTCACACATTTTTACTCTGAATGTGCATACAGTTGAAAATTGCATGTGAAAATATTTGATTTGCTATGTTTTCACATATCCACTTTTTGCCTGCAACCATCTTGGAAAATGTACGCAAAATTCAGGTTGTTTAAGAAAAAACCTCAACCAAACCAAACCAAACCCACAACCAACTCCCCCAAAACCCCAAACCCAATAAACAAAACACCCTCCTCCCCCTGACCCAAACCAGGTACCTCTTCTTATGGGGCTGTGTACGAATAGAACTTCAACTTCTTGCAGACCTGTTTTATGAGATTGACTACCACCAGAGTCCCTTCAGTGATGGTTCTACCCATCACTGAAGGCTGTTCCATCCTCTTTCCCTCACCCACCATCTCACTCATTGCTGTGAAGCCATATGGAACTTTCCAACTCTAGCTTTAGGTTCTGTGACCTTGTGTTTGCTGTGGGTCTGACAACAGGCACTGGCTTGTGCTAGCAGTAACTGGGGTTTCCGGTCCAAGCACTTCACAGGTCCAAGTCTTAGCTGTCAAGATGAAACATGACCAGGTGAATTCATTTGTTATGGTCAAATCCTTCTGCTTACCTTAACCTTTATGGAAGAGTTACAGCTTGCAAGATGGGTTATTTGAAGTGAGGCCAGTATTTCATAGGGCTCGCTGCATGCAAAGGTATACAGATGGTGTTAAATCTCTGC
Source organism: Empidonax traillii (assembly GCF_003031625.1). Taxonomy (NCBI): domain Eukaryota; kingdom Metazoa; phylum Chordata; class Aves; order Passeriformes; family Tyrannidae; genus Empidonax; species Empidonax traillii. Next base: position 2,243,325 of record NW_020955210.1, read on the forward strand.
AGAAATGCATTCTACTTGCATTTCACAGACTACTAAAAGCACAGAGTACTTTCAAGTATAAAATAATTTTACAATGGCAAAGTGTTGTAGAGAAAAATTATTTAAAAAAACCCCAAAGCCCCGTAGAATTTGTCAGGAATTTGCTCACCTCAAACTTAAAATATATTCCAACTGCATATAACCACTTTTTCCTCAGTGTCTCAAGATCTTGCTTCCAGTGTAAAGTTGGAGATCTATGAGATCATTCTCCTATGGAAAAAAATAATATAAAAATTCACTAAGCACTTCATGATGTCAGTTAATTTGACTGATCGCTCTTGATGTGATTTGGCACATCAGAGCAGTGTGATTCATGAGCTAAGAGGGATGGGCTTTTTAGCAATTTGTCCCCAACTTATAATGTGACATCAGTGCTTCTTGAAAGCTAATTCCACATACAATAGGCATCCCATTTTCTAAAGATACATCTCCATTTATATTGATCCAGCTAATATTCCTTACTAAGCCTTTAGACTTTGGTCTGCTTAAGATTGAAACTTTTTTTTTTTAAATTATGAACATTCATCTCTCATCAGAGAAGATAAGCGTACCTTGGGAGAGACATGAGAGAAAGATTTGTGAGACCTAACAGATTTGTACAAGAGAATCATGACAGGTATTTCATAATGGAAAGATCCTCAGAAAGATAATTCTTTATCATACAGATGAGTTTGCTACCTTAGCAGATGTTCACCTTTTAAATAAAAATAAGCTTTTAAGAGATCCTCTGAAATGTCACAGTTATCCCCATTACTAAAAGATATCTTGATTTACACTATTATGGTTGTTGAAATATTCTTAAGCAATGGGTTCTGAAAGCCGTACTTTACCTGCCCCGCAAGACATTTAATTAATTCCCTACTTTCACTGTAGACACCACAATTAAAATAATTCTTGATTACCTCATGGAATTTTAAACATTTTGAAGAAATGAATTCAATACAAGATAGTGTGTGTACAGTTCTGCAACTTGGTCTCCCAGCTGTCCAATAAATTGCTGGGAGAAACAATTAGTGTAGAGTCATTTGTTAGAGAATGAACCAAAAATGTATCTAAAAATGCCAGTACTAAATGTGCTGACAATTAAGAGCAAATTACTTAGCAAAGATGCCATGTGTTCATATGTTGCTTCAGCTACGTGCATTTGATGTCTAGCACCACATTTTTGCTGAAGACATAATTGCACATTTTGTTCAATTTTGTATCTGTACTGGAATAAGGTGATATGATGCCAACACTTTTTAGGCAGGAATCCCCAGTGATTCGAGTTATCACAGTACCTTTTCATTCCAAGGGCAAAAGTATTTTTAATTAAATGGGAGGCAGACTTTACTAATTCATTTTGATTATTTTTCCCTTGCCCCACAGAAAGTTTTATAGGGCAACAGAATGAGAAACAGAAATGACTTAATGTGGAATTGATGTTACATGAAAAGATCTCTCAGGGGAGACAGTAAGACTGTCATTGCCCAATCAACTAAAAACTAGATGAGACAAAGCATTTAGTAACCCTTTGCAGAAGACACTGCTGCATTAGTTGGGAGTTTTAGGATGACCTACAGGCTTTCAAAGTGGGTCCAGAGGATGGCTACAAAGATGATTAAGGGACTGGAGCATCTTTCTTATGAGGAAAGGCTAAGGGAGCTGGGCCTGTTTAGCCTTGAGAAGAGATGACTGAGAAGGGATCTTATCAATGCATCTAAGTATCTGAATAGAGGGTGTCAAGAAGATGGGGCCAAGAAACAGGACAAGAGTTAACAGGCAGAAACTGATGTACAGGAAGTTCTACCCAAATATGAGAAAGAACCTCTTTACTGTGAGGTTGACCAAGCACTGGAACAGATTGCCAAGAGAGGTTGTGGTGTTTCCCTCACTGGCGATATTCAAGAACCGCCTGGAAGCAATCCCATGCCATGTGCTCCAGGATGACCCTGCTTGAGCAGGGAGGTTGGACCAGATGACCCACTGGATCCCTTTCAACCTTACCCATTCTGTGATTCTCTGTGATTCTGTTTCAGATAACAATCAATAAAAACTACATACACATAAGACTGTGGTGAATTACTAGGACTTCACAGTTCAAAAAACAGGGAAGAGATCTATTTTAGCACTTATAGCAGAGAAGCAGCTTCTCTTTGACAATCATTTTGTTGTACTTTCTAAGTGCTTGGCATTTTTTTAAAGGTAAATAAGGACAATGGCCTGGGAATTTGTTAAAAAGGATCCAGGAGAACACACACTTCCAGCCCTGCTGACAGATCTCTAAGGTTTATTACTTCAAATTATGTCCAGATAAAAACATTTATGTTGTTCATATTGAATAAGTATATTGTCTATAGGTTAATAATATTTTGTAAGCATCATGCATTTATAGAGAATATAAAGAATATTCTTATCTGCTGCTATTAATTAATTCCATAATGGTAGGTCATACATATCTTAAGATCAGATTGATTGGTAACATGACCCATAAGACAACTGAACCAGTTCATCACTGGATAAATGAAATTCTCCTGCTTACAGTTTTTCATTTCCCTTTTTAGAAGCTTCCAGAGTTTTTTACCACCCTAAAAGAAAAGTAAGTGCTGTTTTCCTTACCTCCATAGACTCTGGTCTTTCCAGAAATCTCGGCAGAATAAGGAAAAATGTCTTGTAGATGTGTCATTTCACTGAGGTCTTCTTTCATAATAGACTTGTATTTTTGACAGTCAAACAGTGGGGAAACGGGATTACTAAACTTCCACTGTCTGCACAAAAGTTTTTCTAGCTAAAATATCACCAATTTTAAAATCAATTAATAGAGTCAGCCTTAGTCTCCAAATGACATAAACTTTTTCTGTCCTCCTAATCCACGCCAACCCATACTGTAATCCATTTTTCTGCAAAGAAAGCAATCTTATCCAAGTTCTTTATTCCCCATATAATGGGGACTTCCTGATTTCTTACTTGCCACCCTTCCCCTTTCAACTTACTATTTGCAACAGGACCTCCCTTTCTTGGATTTTCTCATATTGCCCTTTCATTATCCCCTTTGGTAAGTTCTTATTTTTCCATTCCTCTTTCTCCAAGAGCATAAGCACACTCAGGGACACCAGCATTCTTGAAACTTTGGCTGCCACTGTCTGTGTGGATGATTTCTGACTCTAGAAATTCCCTTTCTTCAAGCAGTCTTATGACTGCTACATGTCTTTAAACCCTTGCTTATTCCGAAATCTTCCTTTCTTACTAATTGTTTTCAGAGCTACCTGCTTTTCACCCTTTCCTGTCCTATTTAATTTTGTATTCAGCCTTACCAGCCTTTTCCTTTTCTCTTTTCTCTTTTCTTTTTAAAATATTGCAATGCAATCTATTATCTGCTTCTGGTAATCTTCAGCGGGCAAATAATTTCTTCTTTCTCCTGTTTTCCTTTCAGTTCTCAAGTCCTCTTCAAAATCCTCATTAATCTTTGCAGAGACCCTATCCCCATCTTTAGCCATGTTTCATCTCACACTCTTCTTTTTTCAACTTCTCCCATTGCAGTTCCCAGCAGAGAAGGACTTGACCGAGACATCTTTATCTGTCTTAATTTGTGAACACAAGCATTTTAACAGTTTCCAGTGCAGGAAACACCTCCTTCTTGCCAGACTCCTCATTCTCTCCTCTTATTCAAGTTATTCTTTTTTATTGTGTTTTTTTTTTTTTTTTTTTTTTTTTTTTAAGAATCATTTATTTCTTCTGGGCCTGGAGTCTATAATTTCTGCCTTCCCTGGGCTACTGTCTTAGAATTTTTTGTCTATGTTTATTTTATTATATTTCAAAAATATCTCTTTCACCAACGGCAAGTTTCTGTGCCATCTTATTATTAGGACAAAAATATAATTCCAGTATACTAATACACATGTCAAAATAAATGCATTTTGGCAAGATTATGTTCAAATCTGATCCAAATTTGCCAGTAATTTGTTTGTCCTTTAAAAAAATGCTTTTCTGTGATGGTTGACCAATAAACTTTTTCTCTTGCTGAAAATTGTGTATGCAGAAGTTTCCTCAGTTTATTGAAGAAAATATTAAAAGCTGTTTTGATTGTGATCTATAATGTAGGTATTTTAATGAGTGAGTTCTTCAGACTATCAGATATGGTGGTGTTCAACATCTAGAAGCTTAATATGTACAAATTAGGATGGGAAGTAAGATTCAGTCTTTAAAGGCTGAGAGCAACTAGCCTTTGGAATAACTTTAATTGGTATACACTGAATGCTTCTCTATTTTAAGCCTTTCAAGCAATATGTTCCTAAAATACACATAGCCCAGTTCAGATAGAAGTTCTGAGCCTAACACAGGGATTTCTGGGTGAGTTTCCACAACTGGTCAGTCAGGATGACTCTTATCCCTAAAGTCTACGGGCAAGGCCTAGTCCCTTTCAAGTAAATGATAATATGCTTGATTTCAGTGGGGTCAAGTGTTTAATCTGGGCATGTATGAAAAAGAGAATGAGCCATAGGCGTATAACACCCAGACCTTCCTCTGCCCTTTGGTCCTCATGGGCCTGTGGTGGATCCCACATTCCAAAATGTCCTAAGACAGCCTCACACCAACAACAATTTCTCATGCTTTTTACTAGCACTGATTTATCAAGTGAAAGGATGACTGTAATTGTTTTAAGTTGCACACCCTATTTTCTTGCTTTGCAGAATAGGAATAGGGTTTGACACATGCTTTAAGATAAGCAAGTACTTTACATAGCTGAGGTAAAACATATTACACTCTCAGCTGGTTAACAAGGTGGTTATTTTCTTGCTAATAAAGGAGAGCAGAGGGTATTTTTATTTTGTTTGTCAGGTTAGATTCCCTAAGAGGTTACACCATGTGAAAGAAGCCTTTCAACTCTCATCTGCAGCAGAATTTATTGCAGTGTTTTCCTTCCCATGAGGCCAGAAACATATCTCTGAGTGCAATAACCCTGCATCGAAAGACTACTGCCTACCAGATCTGAAAACTAGAATTCTCTATATTGCAGCTCAGGTTCTTGCCACAACGTGGCAAGAAACGTGGTTTTCACTACATCACTGAGCAGAACACTGTTGAGTTTTTGTCCTCTTTGCTGGTACTTACGAAATTCAAAATAGGTTGGATTTTGGGAATGCCTGTAGGCAAATTCTGAGAAGTGCTGAAGAGGAGTTATTTTTATTTTAGAAACTAAAATACCTCTGAGGACCTGGGCCTTTGATTCCAGGAACTAAGCCGAAAACACTGGCTGACTGATTTAGTGTACATCTCTTTGAATAGCTATCAGATGGTAGCATCATGGACTGTTATCATTAAAAAGAAAAGTAGACAATGAATGCTCTACTGAGAAATGTATTTGAATTATTTTAATAAATTATGCAGGGTTTTTTAATGTAGGTGATCATCTGGCAAAGGTTAGGTTGAGCCCATCACTCATCTCACTTGTGACCTGTCAAGCACATTAAAATACAAACATCTACTAGTAAGAAGCTAATGCCTTAGACTACAGCATCTCCTCACCTTCCTGCTACTCTGAAGTTCCCAAATGAAATACCAGGTCATTTCCAATAATGACCACACAATCAAACGATCAAGTATAATTAAAACAAGAGATTAATCATTTTTGCCTGCGTCTGCACTCCTGCTTCCACACTGTCCACATGCTGCTATATAATTAAACACCTAACTGCCAAAGTCTTTTTCTGAGTCCAGCATTTCTCTCTTTATCTCTCCCCCTCATCCATCCTGACTTGCATGTTAATATCAGACCAGAAAATGGCAGAGAACCAGGGTCTGCTCCCACAGAAACCAATGGCAAAACTCACACTGACTTCAAAGCTTACTTCCCCTGTATGTACATGTTTACCTGATCATAGCTTCATAGTAAAGATAAATATTTTCCCTAAAAACTTAATTATGCCTAATTTAAAGGAAAAAACTGACAACCCAAACAATGGACTTTGTTGCGTATCAACACACGTTCTTCATTTTAATAAAAGATTAAGACTCCATTAACACCAAAACTGTCAAATCTCATCCTGAATAACGGTGTTAAAACTGGCTTATAAAGTGTGGGAGGACAGATAAACTGTCTTTTCCCCTGGGTTCTCTCTTTTTCTTTTCCTTTCCTTTTCAAATGACCCTCCCCAAATAATAGAATGGTGTTTTATGTTTCAAATGTACCATATGGCAGGATGTGAGTGCAGTTTAATTACATATTAGCATATTCTTACAACAAGGGTTGGCTGTTTAAAGCAGCTTGACAAAACAGGAATTAAAATATTTGAATCAACACTTTTGGAGGAAATCTGTTTTTGTTATTACTAAAATTTACTTAAATTGTAACAGTGTTATGATCTCACTAAACTTTCACAGCATGAGATTGTGAAACAGCAAGAAAAACTAGACCACTCTTTTTCTGGTTGGGATTTTATCTGTTATATTAAGGACCACTGAATATATGAATGACAGTGATTCACAGCTCCCTCAGATTACTTGATTTTTGCTCCTCTTTCAAATTTTGAGGTAAAAAATAATTAAAACTAATGATAAGGTCAATATTTCTTTAAATTACAAATTAGTGAAATTTGCTGGTCAAGATTTACCCTGCTTTCTGTCTCATTAAGAATGTTGCTTTACTGATACATTTAACCATCCTTGTGCTGTCCTCAGCACTTGCAGATGATCAATGGCATCATTTGGTGTCTTAAGAAGAAGGAAGCAATTAGCAGCAAATTTATATGAAAGATTTCTCCGAACATGAACCCTCTCCTACACTCTGCCTTCTCTCCTATTATTTTCTCTACCATTGCCAAAGCATCACATTTTAAAATACCTTTTAAACAAAACAAACTAAAAAATACATACCCAGACTATGTGTATCATCTGCTGCCCTCAGATGGTGCTGAGAACATATTTCTATTTGCTGACTAAAAAACCAGTTTTGGACATTTTTGCAAATGTTTAGACATGAATTTCATGGAATTATGTGTGTTGATGATCACTCACACAAGTAATTGTTTGAAGGCTGAGACCCAACATTTGTTAAGTGGTCAGAATCTTCCCTGTACTGACATTTCAACTCCCCAGTGTTCAATGAAGTAGAGGCATCCTCCAAACATGTTCCTGCAATCCTTTATCAGTGACATTTTCCTCACAGTTTGTCTTGAATTGTTTTTATTTTACTTCCCATGGGTAAAATTCTTGGCTCTCTATTGTCTGGATAAAGCCTATACAGCCCTGAAGCCTACAGAAGAGGGATTATGTGGAATTCATACCATGCATTGGCCGGGTGCTGGCTCCATGCACATGGATGAATGGCATCCATGTCCAATTGTTAGTCTCCCCAGAATGCTCTCTGTAGTGATAAAGATGACTCATGTTTCATGGAGATTGGTGGACCAGCAACATCTGATCAGACTTTTCCCATCGTCTGTTCCAGCCACTCTAGGACTGAATGTTATCTCTGGAGAATTTTTAAAAAATATAAAAGGAGCATTCAAGAGCTTGTCACTAAAATGTATATCTAATCCAATTTGTGGAATAATTTCCATTTTAAGCCTGATTATAGCCTTGGCTAATTTTCTGTGAGCAAAATAAAAGTTACTTTTTTGCATGAGATGTACAAAAATAATACACTTTCCACTGGTAAGCTGTGTGGGAAGAGGAGCACAGCTACTGGAGGGAGTCACAAGGTCAGGAATAGTCAGCCATTTTACCATGATCTCTTTGATAGGCGATCTTGGTCCTAGTTACAAATTGTTCTTCTCCCAGTCCTCCAGGTGAGTGGAAGCATACAGTGCATAGTGCAGTGCATTCATTTCCCCAAATCAAAGTGCAAATCATTACTCTCCATGTGCAGAAGTCTTCTTGAGAGCGATAGTCTCTTTTTGCCATGCATGCTTGGGGGTACTGTCCTTTCACATGGCTCTTGTCCCCTGGGGCAGCAGCCAGCCTTCGCTCTGGCATTAACTGCAGGCGGTGGGCCTGTTGCTTAACCCTTGCTGTTTGCTGTCCTCCTTTCTTGTTGTCTGGAGCCAAATCTGGTTGATATTTATTCCCACTCAACTGAAAAGCCACCCATTAAACAGCACCAGTAAAATTCTCATTTTATTTCTTTCCCTTTTGGTAGCTTGGCCTTGTCTCTTGGACACTGCTGTAGAGGACAATGTCAGGAAGCACAGGGAGGATGAGATGGTGAGGGGAGGATGATGTTTCCCCCCACCTTTAAGAGCAGGGCAGTGCACTGCCAGATGTGACAGTGAGGTAAAATGGGCAGGATTTTCTGGGAGACCTTGGGAAAGGACTGCATGCTTTGGGTTATATTAGGAACAGAGCTGGAAAGGTGGTGCAAGCAAATAGCATAAAAAAAAATTGAACAGAAAGAACCTGAGGGGCAAAGAAACAAGGATGGGCAATGACAGAGAGAGAGTGTGACTGTAAGTAGTGTAAAAAAAGAAAGAAAAAGCACAGGGAGATCAAAAAGAGAAAACTGGTTTTGGATTGGGAACATCTGTTCTCATATGGACTCAGGAACAGTTTGTACTGCAGGTAGCTGCACAGACAGGCAGTGATGCCAGCCTCTAGACCCATCCTTTGGATCCATCAGCATGGCAGTGGCAAAGCAGCCTATTCCCTTAGGTGTTCATCACCAAAATTGCTAACATATATGAGTGAACAAGTGCATTCCCTCTCTTCCTTCTCACCAGGGAAGAGGAAACTATTTAGTATACTTGTTTTCTTCATGTAGGCCAAAGTGTTAAGATAAACCAGCTGCATTACTGAGTTCACATTTTAGTTCAAATAGTTCAAGTAGTTCAAATTAACTTTTATATTAGGACAACTTTGAAAATAGACTGTGCAGTTTGGCCTAATCTAAGTTTAAAATGGGGTTTCAGTTTGCAGTGTATTTCTGAGACTTTTGCTTATGAGAGCAGAAATCTCACAAAGTTCATTTTTGCTAAAGGATGTTAGAGGCTAAGTCTGAGCCAGAAAAAATTATTCAGAACTGGTCCAGCACCAGCTGATTCCTGCCTGGAAATTTGCAGATGAAATGTCTCTGCTCCCTGAAACACAGATGAATTTGAAGTTTTGGCTTCATCCAGTCTCTTCTAAATGTCTCTTTTGGTGATGTAAGTTATTCGGGGAGTACAGGGTCAATAATGCTGAGTTATAGACTGTATTTATAAATTCTGAGCTCTCAAACAAAGCCATAAATGTACATTCCATAGTTCCCAGACAAAAATAAACAGAGCCTGCTATTTCTAATCCGTTCCTCCTTTCCCTTGGTGCTGATTAGATTGCATATCCTGAAAGGGTATTCAGGCTTTTCTGAAGTTATTTCTTAGAGGTTCATTTCTGATTTAACACAAATGTTTTGTAGATTTGAAAGATATGTGGTACAGCTGTTCCTTCTGCATATGACAATTTTTTTCTAAGCTTTTCTGAAGGAAAAAAAATCAACTCACAGCTATCCATTTGCTATGGGATGCTGTGGCCTTCTTAAAGCCTGAAGAACATCTCATTCCAGAGTCTCAGATAGGAGATGATTTTGACCACAGTTATCTGACACTAATTCCATGTTTAGAATATTGAGGGCTGGTATGTTTTTATCTCCTCTTTTAAATAAGTAAAGACATTTCCTGGGTCAAAGTGAAATGTGTTGTAATGAATTCTGATAAGTCTAGAGTAGCTAAATAAATTTCAAGACTTTACGAGTAATTCAAGTATCACTATTTCAAATAAAATAATGTATAAGAATTGGTTTCTGCAAAAACAAATTCCTTATGTGACTTAGCTGAACCCAGGCTACTGGCAACTGTCCATATTTTCCTCTCAAATGTTACATTTGTGCTTCAAAACCAAGTGGCTAACACCAAGCTCTCTGGCTTTCTCTTTGTACTGCTGTCAGTCTATTCAAATGCAAAACAGCACCCAACTGCTTAATCCCTAATCTGCATTGAAATCCAGAGTAGCCATTTCAGGTTTGATGTTTGTAGCTCATCTTTACCTTGGAAAGGCTCTGGGTGGTGCCTTCACAGCCTCCTTCCTCTCAGTAGACCACCACTAAAAGACTAGTACAATAATGACCGGAGAAATTTTATGAAGCCCGGTGCTTCTGAAAATCTGAAGATAAAACAGTGCTCCTTTGCCATCAATTATCTGTCTGACTCAAAGAAAACATGGACATTTTAGCTTTTCATACTGAGTACCAATATACGCTAGATTGAAGGACAAAAGCATGTCACAACACCAAATCCCATTAAACAATATATGGATTCAGATAACTGAATACTCCATGGAAGTGACAAAAGCCAGAGGCTAATATGTTATGTATACAAAGGCCTCCATCTCTGTTTATTCCACACTTCCTATCTCATTAGATTTTCAGGGCAAAAAAAATGTCAGAATTCAGTGACATTTAAAAACATGCATTGATAATACAGGAGCATCATGGTTGTGCTGTAATCACACAAAACCTGGTCGTTGCAAGCCCAGGAAATTCGTGGTTAGATTGTGCTTCAAAGCAACGTGCACGGATAAAGGTGTGGAAATACAGCTCTAAGTAATAGCAGCTCTGCCCTTTTCTACCAGTAACATCATGAAAAAAAGAAAGTTAGAAAGAAGACAGATTTGTGTTTTCAGTGCCAGATAAATTAAGCTGATTTGCAGTGACGATTTTTCAGACACCCTTCTCTTCTTGAAAGGGGAAGAATAACAGGTTTTGGTATTTAACAACCACATTCACAAGAATGACATGAAGTATTAACAGGATGCTATTGTCCCTTCTGGAATCATAAAAGTTAGCTGATGTCATCATTAATAACAACAAATTTCCTCCAAATGTAGCCTGTTCTGATAATTTATATTAATTCAAATTGTATTGGAAGTTTAAGGTTTCTTCATTATTCTGCTGTTATCACCTTTGAGACTAAAAATATCTTACAAGTATTTCAGCATTTTCTGATCTATTTCCCTGTCAATTAGCAACTTATTAAAAGATCTGTTTGAAAATGAAAACAAGCACATCCCCTTTCTAGTCTTTTAGTGCCACAAATGGAGGAAAGCCAACATCTGGGCTTCATTGTGAACAGGAGGGGGTAGATTCTTTTTTGGATGATATAGCTGCCTCCTGCCTTACTGAAAGTATTTGTTTTTTTCCTGTTGTATACCATGGAAATGTCCCTTCCTCTCAGAGTAAACACTTTTTTTTCTTAAATAATTTTTTAAGACAGGAAACTTAAAGCAGAGGGAGAAGCATGTTGTATCAAGTGTTATGCAAGTATCATGTGTTTGTATTGACAGGAAGCTGAACATGAGCTAGCAGTGTGCCCAGGTGGCCAAGAAGGCCAATGGCATCCTGGACTGTACCAGGAACAGCATGGCCAGCAGGAACAGGGAAGTGATTCTTCCCCTGTACTCAGCACTGGTGAGGCCACACCTGGAGTGCTGTGTCCAGTTCTGGGCCCCCTCAGGAAGGACATTGAGGTTCTGAGCAGGTCCAGAGAAGAGGAACCAGGTTGGTGAAGGGACTTGGACACAAGTTCTATGAGGAGAGGCTGAGGGAGCTGGGGTAGTTTAGCCTTGAGAAGAGAAGGCTCAGGGGAGACCTCATCACTCTCTACAACTACCTGAGAGGAGGTTGTAGCCAGGTGGGGGTTGGTCTCTTTTCTCAGGCAGCTCTAAGTAAGACAAGAGGGCATGGTCTTAAGCTCCACCAGAGGAGGTTTAGGATATTAGGAAGAAATTTTTTACAGGTTTAGGATATTGGGAAGAAATTTTTTACAGAGAGGGTAATCAGACATTGGAATGGGTTGCACAGGGAGGAGGTGGATTCACCGTCCCTGGAGGTTTTTAAGATGAGACTTGGATGTGGCCCTTAGTGCCATGGTCTAGTAACCACGGTAGTGTTGGACCAAGGGTTGGACTTGATGATCTTGGAGGTCTTTTCCAACCCAGTTGATTCTGTAATTCTGTGATTCTATAATGTTGGTATTTTTGGTGAGGTCTCTACTGTGTTGTCAGTTTGTTTCATTCTTTTTCTAATGTCTTCGGAAGCATCTATATTACTGAAATGCAAGTATTAGAAAGAGAAGGATATTTGAGCTCACTTGCAGAGAAGCAAAGTAAAGCTGACTTCATACTGCCTTCTTTGAGCAGTACGGAGGGACACAGCTTTCATGAACTTAACGCTTCCTTGTGTTCCATAGAAACAAAGAAACAGAGGAAAGGAGTCTGAGGTTCCGGCCAAACATTAGGAAATACTTTTTCACTGTGAGGGTGACGGAGCATCGGCACAGTTTGCCCAGGGAGGGTGTGACATCCCCATCCTTGGAGATATTGGAAAGCTGTCTGGACATGGTTCTGGGCAACTGGCTGTGGGTGGTCCTGCTTCAGCAGGGACTGGATCAGATGAACTCCCAAGGTGCCTTCCAACCTCAGCCATTCTGTGAGAAGATTTTGGCATAGGTGTGCTTTTATTATGTTGCTCTAAATCAAGATTTCAATCCTGCTTTATGAAATCACCACAGTTTTGAGGACAAACAATAATTTTCATCAGAAATTTATGTTATTTTCTGAACTAGATATTTAGACCTTTTTTTTTATTAAAATGATCAATATCAAAATTAAAGAATAAATGGGAAGTTATGGCAAATCTCTCTTGCACAAGGCATGTGAATATATAGAACCTTAAAGTTTTTTACACAAACAGTATTTTTGTCTTCCGTCTTTGAGTGCTTTGGGTTAATGGTCATGAAATGCAATGGAATCATGCATATCATTCACACCAGGGTAGATGTTGGCAGCAAGATGCACTCCAGTAAATCATCTGAATGACTTTTATGTCTCTGATGGTACAAAAAGAGTCACTATAGTGTTGCAAACAGTGAATTCATGGAAAATCAGATTCTGGACCTTAGGGCAGCTTTTCTGGGTAAATAAATTAAGAAAACAAAAATACAAAGAAAAATTATAATAATGTATGTGGAACTAGAACTTGAAAAGGTCTGGACTAGTGTATACCAGAGGACTTGATTTCAGCTGGTCTTAGCTTGTTCCAGCATTTCTTTCATGTGTTCTACTTACTGTACTCTAATTGACCTGGCCAAATGCTGAAAGAACAGTTCACACAGCTCAAAAATAGTCTTGTTCTTTCTTCTTCACAAGCCAAAGGATGAAGAATTGTAGAATAATTGTAGAGACTTAATCCCATGGAACTGTACTTCAATAGATTTCAGCATTAGGAAATAACTGAGAAAAATTCCCATACTGACATGAGAATAGTGCAAAAGCATGGGTTTTATTAATTCAATCTAATTACATTATTCACCCCTTATCTAAGTCAAAATCACTGTTATGCCCCACAAAGACTACAGTCATAATAAACCCCAAATACTGGAAGTGTTGTTTGACAACATGCAGCTTGTGAGAGAAAAGGGTTTCCTTTCCTTGAAAAGGATGTCTTTATATCATGTTTACTGGTGATTAATTGTAATGATTGTGTTTTGTTTCACTTAATTCCCTCTAGATAGATTCATCGGATTTCTACTGTGTGTGTGTGAATGTATTTTTTACTGGACTTCTCACTCAAATATGAACACTGAAAATCTTGTATGGATCTGTTTGGAAATGGTAGCTAGGTTTGTTGAAATGCAGAACATCACCCAGCTGGCATGGTGAAAGCAAATGACAGTCAAGCTTCACAGTCTTTGAGAGTATGGTTAAAAACTATTTCCTGTACATTTTTTAATGCTTCACAGCATTGCCTCTAATCATAACTAACACTTACTTTGTGCCTAATGGTGTGAATATCATGTATGATGGCATTTTATCTGAGGTGACATAAAAACAGTGCAAGAAATCATTAGAGAAAATGCTAAGCAAATGTGAAAAATCAGCAAAGTTTAAAAGGAAATGTTGTCTCTTGATTTCATACATTCCTGGCATAATAATACTGTAGCATATCATTATCATTAGTTGTACTGCTTGAATTAAGGTTATATAAACCAGTTGGATATCCCCTTGTGTTATAAGGCATTCTTGGCAGTCTGATTCCACCACAGCTGTCTTAGCCGCACTTTTATAGGAAGCCCTGGAATGAAAGGCAATATATCTAACCACCAGTTTGACCCTTTCTTCATTTCGGGTATGGGTTTGCTACATAAAAAGATGGAGAGAAAGCTTGCATTTCCACAGCCCCCAAACAGAAGCCAGAAATGGTAAGAAATACACAAGTAGCAAGACATGATTAAGACAATGCCTGTAAGGAGCTGAAACCAAGTTTCAAACACTATCTCGAGTAGCTGAATATTGTAGTCAAATCAGCAGTTCTAGTTGGGAAAGGAAATATTTAATCACAATAATTTTATTTTTTTTCTTTTTCCTCTTTCCAAACAGTGCTGAATTCTCACTTGAAACCAATGTTTCAGTTTCAAGGGAGCAATTGTCAGAACTGTGGCTTTGTGCATCTATTTTAGCCTTTGAAAACCATTACTGAAAGAATAATATATAGGCTAAATTATATTTTTCCATCTTCTCTTTCCCCTTCTCTCCCGTCAAAATAATTAGGAATTTGTGCTTGTGTCCACAATGCTCTTTCATTCCATTCAGCCATTCCACGAAGCAGGCATAGATAGTTGAGCTACTTTAAGTCCAGCGCTAAAATTCATATTTTCTAACAACAATGCATATTCCATTCACATATAAGCATTACAAATTCAATCTCACTTGTTATATACAAATTTAGTATAGTTATAAAGGTAGAAAGGTGTATATTACTATGAAAAAAAAACCCAAAAAGAAATCATCCTAACACCCCTATGATACCATTCTTTCAAAATTGCAGATGCTATATTGTATGCATTGTCAACATGTCACAAAGACTCTCTTCTGAGGATGGCCTCTGATTAGCATTGAGACAAAAATGTTTAGGACCCAATGAGGATACGAATAGTTCCTGTCACTCCCCCACACATAGGGACTGGGCATGTGCACAGATAAATGCTCACCAGACGTCGCACGCACTTTCACAGCATCACTCAAGATAACTCTGAGTTTGGTTCAAGATCTCTGAGAGAACACTGCTTTATTATGTTTCAAAACATTTTGCTCACATTTCAGTGCATCTGCTGGCCTAAGCACAACCGAGCGGTGAGATGTTGGTTGCGGTCTCTCCGAATCAGATCAACAAGACAGCCGTAATGATTAGCCTGACAAGCCTTACAGTTATGGTGTAAACACCACACGCAGCACACGTGAGTATTCGGGACACGAAGTCATTCACTTGATGTTTGTGTGTACCAATATATTTTAACTTTTAGCTTCTGTTTCACAGCATTGGACTACACAGCAGAGAGAGAATTGAAGTAAACTGAGTCAGAGGCATCGGTGAAATGCAAGCTACAGTTTTAAATGGCAGCCGTAGTCTATGTGAGGCCAAAGGATGTTTGGAAGCAGCAGAACCCTGTTAAAAACCTTTATTTGTTTTGCAGGGATATTTTACATCAAACAACAAAACAATTTTCTTTTTGTGGTAACAAGATCCATTACAAAGTTTTCAGGGAGTCATGAGGAACAAGAAGACAGAGAGGAAACAGAACCTCCAAATACATTTCCTTCCTGCACACTTTCTGCTGAACTGAATTTTAATTTTATGTAGAAAAATACTTGTACCATATCTATATTCTGTTATATTACCAGACATTGTCTCTAAAGAAAAACCAACTGCACAATGCAAATTTTTATGCACCTAAGTGATATGTGCTCAGAATAGTGATTGGCCCCCTGTGGTATTGGGAAAAAAATGAAAATCTTTGCTAATTAAATGCCTTTATAATAGGGACATTTAATGTTTACTGTTATGCAATCAAGAATGAGAATTTCTTCCATTACAAAGAGCTATTCTTCACTACTCTGCCAGAGTAACCACTAATTTTATTTTCAGATCAATAGCTTATATGTTGAGTTAATAAATGTGAAATGTTAATGCAGTATCACACAGCAATTTAGGCCTCTGGGTCCTACTAACATCCCTTCTAATCAGCACACTCTGTAGTGATATATAGGGTTATCTGTAGGGACAGATGAATCATACAATACAGAGAGTTGCTGTTAGCTCTCATAATGATTCCAAGCTGGACAAACCTCTCCAAAGAGGAACTGACCATACAAGCCTTTAAAAATCTTGTTTGTCTAATAATATCTGTATAATTGTGAAACTTGTTTTCTCAAGAGATTTAATGCATATTCATTCTCTATCTCAGGCCAGTTGAGCTAATAATGGTTGCAATCAATAAGGAAGTCTTTCATGAGTATAGTTTTCTAATAGACACTTAAAGGGTCTCCAGCTATCAGATGAACCTACTTACAATCTCGCGGGTAATTTACCAGAGACATCTTGCAAAAATTACTTGGAGGAGTTAACACTTATTTTCATTTGAAGCTTGTGAAAACCCTGTGAGATCAAGAGAAAGAAAAAGTATTTTATCTCTTGCTAGAATGGTAACTAACAGGTTCAACTTTCAAAGGCCCTTCTTCACAGTCTCTGAAATAACAAAAATGGTCGCATGCCAGCTTTCACATGCAACTCAACACGAAAACTTGAGGTTTACATATGCCAAAATTTTTCCTATGAAAACCAGGCAAGCAATATTGTATTAAGAGTTAAGAGAACACATTTGAAAAATTTCCCTTAATTGTCTAGTGTGTTATGCTTTCAAATGGATTCACTGCCAAGGTATATTTATGGGACACATGAAAGTCATTGCTGTTCTCCTTTTGTTCCTCTTGCCTGCTTCAGTTGTTTGGGTTCTCTAACATTTTCCATATGCAAATGATGGCAGCAGAAGGCTTTGACATGAGGTTGTGTCTGTAGCTCTTCTCGATAATCGGGTCCATTCTTGGGGCTGAGCTGCACTCAACAAACTCTTTGGCTTTGTGAAGCCTGGGCTAGCAGATTGTATTCCAGGTTAAGCAAGCCAGTGTAACTGTTTTGCCGTGCCATGGGGCCAACAGATTTCCTGATTATACCATGATTCTTGTAATAGCTTATTTTTTCTTTGAAGCCACAAGTCCTAGGACCAAGAGGGTCCTGGTTTTTTTTCAAAAGATAAGGCTTTCCAGTCATCTTCTTTGTGGAGGAAAACTTGAAATTGTAACTGAAAGGCAAACATGGAGTGTGGAGCTTAAGACTCTAACTTTTTGCTTTTTAAATACCTTGATTTCTAAACAAATCTAACTTTTGCAATTATCAGCAATAATGGTGCCACAAGTTCCAGCAAGCACATTTTTATTATTGTCTTCCTGTTGTTATTTCTATGAATAACGGTATTTCTATCTCAATAGTTATTTTAAAGTGATGCTTGAAAGCCAGCCAAGCTGAAGTACATTCACATTAGATTTTGTTTAAACAGTTGCAAAGTGTTCTGTCTCAAATATATTACAAATATATTATCTAGGATTTCTTATGTAATACCTCTGTAATTTTTTTTACTGAAAGATGAAAGTTCAAAATGCTGATAAACTGAATCAAAGGTGTAAACTTTATACCTTACTGTGCTAGTAATTAATGTTTTTTTCCTTTACTACATGGGAAAAAAAGGTAAAAACGTTACACCCTTCACAGAGAGAACTTGTCTTTACAGAACTAGAGTCATTGTAAAATCATTTGGCTCCTTTTCAATCAAATGTGTTTGAGATTCAGTGGAATGGTGCACACTTCACTGTGTACAGAATAGTATGTGATAGCTGAATTAGCATGGAAAGAAATTAATTCTAAAAAGTTTTATTGATGTGGGACTTTAAATATGAACAGGAAAGTATTACATCAGGATATACACCAAATTAGATGAAAACATAACTGTTCTGAATATTTGCCATTCTTTTCCTAACCTGAGAAGCAGGTAAAACAGCTACTAAAGACAGAGAATCTCCTATATTAAATACTGTGAATATAAAGCATGTGTATATTTACATCAGTAAAGTATGTGCAGAAATAGATAATTTAATGTAAATTAAAATGAATTATCTTCCAAGTACAAGGCACCTCTGCAAATTCAGTGACAGCTTTGTAAATGAGTACAATTCTAGCATTGCTACCAAAGTGGTATGTGATTTGCCTGTGGGTTATCTACTGCAGAGACTGTTAAGACCATAATGGAAGATTCAGTCAGTGTTGTAACTTTACCATCTGATTGACTCAATGAGTAGTCATACAGAGTTCAGAGGTCAAATTCAAGACTTTATGGCAAACCTGAGAAAAATTGCCTTTCAGTTTAAGAGTGCAGAAATCAGTAATATAACTTTTGGACAGCAAAAAGCTATAAAAAATTATCCTGGAGATCTGAGGCAAATAGTTCCTCTGAGCATGCTTGCCCACGCAAGTTGAATCTTCACATAAAGAAATTTTTCTTGGTTACTTGCTCAGTTTTAACACTAATCTCCAGAAGAGCTATACAGGAAACTGTTTCAGTGTGTAATGCCTTAGACTACACCAATAGCCACTTTCTAAATACTCCTTCTTCTTATACCCTTTAGACTCATATTTTAAAGTCTTTTCCATATCTAACAGCAAACTGTGAAATATGAGTCCTGGGTGAAACCTTGTTAATTAGCCTAACTTTCCCCTCAAAAGCCTTAGAGCATACCTGCTTCTCATTGCTGACATAGTGATCTGGACAACTTACACTCTTATTTTAGATTGTCTGTATTTTTTTGTGTGTAAGAAAAACACCTGCATGCCACTAATGTGCTAGTTAGGTGGACTATAACCCAAAATATTTTTCTTGCTTTTACATAAAGACTGAGGTACTGACACAGCTAAATATCAATTAAGCACTGCTGTATAATTAGATAGAAGAGTAATTGAAAAAAAAATTTATTATTTATGAATTATGTAATTTTAATTATACCTGACAACTCCTAGTAGTTCCTTGAGAAGCCTGTGCACTTTACACGTGTGGAAATGAGCATTCAAAGATGACTTTCCATCAGACCTATCTGTTTAATAATTTTAAGTACTGGCACAGTTTTTTGTGGTCATAATCTGCATTAGATTTTGCAATGTCTGGGTTCAGATGAGAACTCTTTGGAGCTTGTTTACATCCCCTGTGAGAGCAAAACATTTGTAATTTGATTACTATAATGCTTAGCATCATGCTGGGCATAAATAAACTTACTGCATGGTGAATACTCCTGAGTATCAGTTCTGTGTCCTTTTGTAGAAAATATTACATAAAAAGAACATTTTATAAAAAAGATCAAGATATCATAGGATTTGCAGAGCAAAGTTCACTTGTAGGATGATTGATGAAAGTTGTGGGTGACTTTTCAGACTACTCTGAAATAACAGCAATCTCATAGAACATTAGCTAATTTTTAGACTGGAAGGGATGGAGTTTGGGCACTGGTTGCCAAGGGATTATCAGTTGAGAGGGTATCCAAAGATCTGCTTACTGGTTTGTGAAGGAAATCATCTTTTGACTCCCTTGGCCAGGAGTTAGCAAGCTAATTCTCCAAGCTAATTCTCTACCAGTTCTCTGAGTGATTTCTTCAGCTTCCCTGGGCTGTTTGTGAAATCCCTCATCTACTTCTGCCTATAAATACACAGTCAGAGAACAGGGAGAAAGGAGTGTCCCACCAGACAAGGATCAGGAACAATTGCAAGATCTGATTGAGGGCTAAAGAAGGACAATATAGCTCATATTCCTCATATGCTGTGTTTTGTTGAGGACAGACATTCCTTATTTAGGAAAAAATTGTCATTCAACAGTCACTTCTGGGAATCTGTAGCTGCAGGCCCTTGGCACCAATTTAAAGACAGTGCTGAGGTTAGACACCAACTTTGAGCAAAAAAGGAAAAAGAAAACTGTTGTTTTCTGCACCAGTTGGAAAGAAAAATTGACCAACCATTATGACTAGTTTATCATAAAATGTGATTCTCCTTGCTGAGGCACACACTGGCAAAAATTTCTTCTGCCCTCTCTCCTTTGATATATCTGTAGGAAAATATTTACCATGAAAATATTGTCTATTCAGTAAACTATAATTTCACAACAAGAACAAAGCTTCAGCAATTACTTTCCTATCAAGTAATTCTGTGGATTTATAATTTAATTTAGCAGGTGGCCTGCTGACCTTCAGCCATGGGATAGTTCTATGTGCTGTAAAGTAGTAGTCCTTAAAATACACCATTTACCTGCTGAGAAAAATACTATTTATGAAACCATATAATTTCAATAGGCAAACTCAGCAAGATTTTATTGCTCTCTCCACCTGTAATTGTGGAAACAGCTGACTCATCAGTCCATCATCATCCCTGACCATCAAACAGCTTCACTAAAACTCTTAAACTGACTTGTTTTCTCATCATTTCTGCAACCACTGCTACTCCCCCAAAATCCCCTCACTCTTTTGGACAGTACAAGAGTCATCTCAAAAGATTACAATCAATTACAGTTCCGATTAATACCAGGGAAACATTATTGCAACAAACTCTTACAGCCTTTCAGAAAGATGTATACTTTTAATAATGAACATAAAATTAAATTAATTAATATCTTAAAAAATGTGTATTTTAGCAGTTTACCTTTTGTCTAAAGTTTACTAAAGTAAATATTTCTTCAAAGATGGAGGCATTTTCCTCTGTTCTACCTCATCCACTACCGTAGAATATTCCTTAACAAGCATTCATCTACCAAATAACTTTTCCCTTTCAAATCTTTTGCCAACAGGTATCATTTGCTAAGGAATCAAACACCTGTTAAGCCACAGTTTTCCTGTTTATTCCCTTCCATTTTCAGTCCAGGGGCAGGGGACAAATCTTTGCTTTAATAATACCTGAAGCTCTGTATTAATACATGACTGTAGTCAAGTCATGCTTCAGGGTTTTAGTAAATTAGTTGCAAGGATCAGGAAAGAATACCAGCACTTTGGTTTGCAACTGGAATTTGAACTGCATTTGGGTTTTTTTCTTCCTGTTTAGGCATTTGCTCTGGCAACAGCTGGGATTGGGACACTAGACAGAATGGCACAACACTCTGAACCTGCTTCCTCAGGTGTTTCCCAGTACTTGGTGTTATGACTTACACAGAGTCAAACTGTTGACCAGAGCTGGAGTGAGGAAAGGTCTGGCAGGAACCCCATTTTTTGCCACATGGAATGTAGGTCACCCGTCATAATAATCTGTTACTAACAAATTCCCTGACCTCCAGCAAGATGAACTGTTAAACTAAAGAGCATGGTCACATGAGCAGAGCAGTAAATTAATGCTCTTCAAAGGATAGATGATTGCAGAGTTCACCATAAATACCTCAGACTACCCATTTTCTACTAATGGCATACAATCAAGGTATGACCAATGAACTGAAATACTTCAGACTCACCTAAGTCATTGAACTGAATCTGTTGACAACTGTGCTAAACTGCCTGGCTTGTGCTCTGCAAAAGGTCAGGCTGAACAATGAGAAAGTTTCCCCATGGCAAGAGGCTCTGTGACTCCGGGGGATTTGCACAGTAGAATTTTAATCTCTCGCTTATATTTGTAAGGGAAGAAAAATAGCATCATAGGGACCAAGGAAATACTGAAGTAGGACTCAACATGGATCACTCAGTAAATCCAGGATCCAGACTTCAGGAAAGACTCCTGATATCAGAGTAGGTGGTCTCCATGCTGTTTTTTGTTTGTTTGTTTGTTTGTTTGTGTTTCGTGGCTTGGTTTTTTTCTTTTTCCAGTAGAGCTTGTAGCTGTTGTAAAAAAACAAATGATCATGATAGGTACTTGTCACTAACCTCAAAGTAAGGATCAGTTTTTACTCTGAAGAGAAAGAATTAACTTCAAGGATTGTTTCCCAACCTCCTACTAAAACAATGATTACTCGAAGCTGTTCTATTACTCTTTCAATAGCTTGACAGGAGATTGGGGTTTTCAGTTAAGCGGCATCCTGCATTGGTGGAGTATGTGAAAGGGCAATGCTGGCCATAGTAACCTCCTCTCTGAATTCCATGGTACACCCCTGTCTCTGACCAGAGTGCCTGAAATCTTCCCTGTAGAGCATTTTCCCTAAAGCACTATTCTATGTCAAAGTGACATCTACAGTCATTATTGCATATTCCACGCTCCCAACATTCTCCATCCCCTACTTCCTTTTGCTAAGGGGAGGGTGATATTTGACTTTTATAATTGTTGTGTCAATATTTATTTGAAAAATAGACAATTCTTTGTTTTATTACCCTTGCAAATTGGCTTGCATTTCTGTGGTACTGGCTTGTGGTACATTGTTCAGATAAACCAAGAGGAATTTAATCTGATTCATAGCTATATTTTAAGGGCTAAGAGGCACCTGAAGGAAAAAACCAGAAAGATGGAAAATGCAGTGATCAGGTCAGATTCTCAGCAAGTAATGATTGTCATATCCTCACTGCTTTTGAGTGACTTTGCACCAGCTGAAGATTTAATCCAGCATTAAAATTGTTGGGAAAGACAGTTTATTAGTCATCCCAGGTAAATGGAAAGAATGTTCAAAAAAGAAAGACAACACTCTTTATTTGACTTCTTCAAAACATTTTCAGGCTTTATTGTTAATAAGATTAAAAAGGAGATGAGCAATAAAGATATTGGAGCCGGGTTTATTATGAGAAAATGTACACTTCAGGAAGAGTGCTCTCCCACCACTTAGATGGAAAGTTTGTGTACACATCCTTTCATTCATGGTTTTTTATTGCTGTTTGCCTAGGGGGGGAAAAAAGTCCCTGTTAAAAGAATGTGAGCAGGAGTGCATTGCCTCCCTGCTCCAGGTTACTCTCGATGCGCTGATTCACGGATTTCCCACAACTATGTAATTTTCTGCCAGTTGTGCTTGTAGACCCTTCAGTGGGTGAAATACAATACTTCCCTTGAAAACAAAGCAAGTCATCTGACAAACTGTGTTCCTCCTCTCTTTTGTGGGTCATTCAGTGACTTTATTTTACTGAGGGAACATGGGGAAGTTTATAATAGGATCAGTTTTGTTTGCAATTTGTTTCTAATAGATGCCAATAAGCCGGTTAACTAGGCTCTAGTTAATGGAAATTTTATTGTGTTTCCCCCTGCAGTGCACATGACCTTTTCTTACAAGAGTTTGTGATTCTTGAAAACATGTATCTGCTGCCTTGCCTCAGGGTCTGCTTACAACAGCAGGGATATGACCATAGGCTCTTCTGAACTTGTTCACCAGCCCTCTGCTTTGAGTAGACCAAAATACTTTGATCATCCTGTCAGTGGCAAATTTACAGCAACATATTGGCTTTAGTTCCATGTGTATCTCTCCAAATATAATATCTCCCTCAAGAAATCAATGATAAGCTGTTAAACTAAAGAGCATGGTAACATCCACAGAGCAGTAAATTAATGGTCTTTTGTGGATAGATGGTTACAGATTTCATCATAAAAAATGGATAAAAGATTACATATCACACCGAGCGAAACTTTTAATAACTCAACATGACTTTTCTTAATGGGTTTTATTCATTTTAATCATTATAGTGTCAATGATGATTATAGTCTTATTAGATTCTGGTGATTGAGGAGCCTGTTTATGAGATATTGAAAATCTTAGTCTGTTCAGAAGTGTAGTTGCAGTCTGCGAAGGTTTGATGTGTAACTTCATCTGCAGAAGTAGGGCTTGCCAGAGAGTTTCAATTAATACTTTTACTAAATTGCTCCTGTCTGTAGTGACCTAGGTCACAGATGACTTAAAGATTCCACAATATCACGTTCTCAAAACAGTAGATCAGCAAGAGCGTAAATCAAAGAGAGCCAAGGAACTAAAAAGAAAGGGAAAAAAGGAAGAGGCAGGAAAATCATATGGTAAAAGAAACCAATCTGCTTTCCTCTCTAGTAGCCACATAAGAGTCTAGCCTTAAGTTATCACTCCAGACTAGGTCTTCCTTCCTAATGATGGAGATTTTCATATAAACTTAAGCATATATGAACACTCACAATTAGAATGATTCTTAATACTACCTGGAACATGAACAGAATAAACCAAGCTGGTGGAACAATACTGCGTAATTATCTTTGCATTCTGAGGGAGAATTATTGTATCACTTTCTAAGAACTGTTTTTTAAAATGTATGTCTAGGATAATGAATTTTAATGTTGACAAGAATACACCAGACCACCTTTTTTTTTTATTTTATTTTTTTTAATTTTTTTTTTTTGGCACTTGTTTAAAGCTTGTTAAAAGAATCCTTTTCCTTGTGAGGGACAGATACAATCTAAACACTACAAAATAAAAAATGATGACATAAGTTTCTTTATAATTAAAATGGAATATATTTAGTAATCACATGTAGCTTTCAGGAGTGCCAACTTCCCCTTGCAAATCAGCATCATTATGAACTATAAAATGTTTAGATTAGAGCCACAGAAATTTATCTAAATTATTTTAAATTATTTCATCTTTTGGGTTCTGAAAATCCAAGAAGTGCTTCAGATACATTCTAATTCTTAGCCTCATTCTGCCCTGTAGCCCATCAGCCCACAAGCAGACAAACAGGGTTCACTCCAGCTAGAGCCCTACAGGTGGTAGCAGGATGCTTGTCCCAGTCCCTTCTGGTCCCTTCTGGTCCCTTCTGCCTGTCCTCAAGTACAAATGGAGATGAGATCTCCTCCTATTCTAGGGGAATTGGCAGGGCACCTTCAGAGCTGCCCATGTCCTTCCTCTTCCCCCCTTACCTTGCTAGGTATGTTCCAGGTGCACAAATAGCCAAGTCTATAGCACCTTCATCTCTTTGCCTGGCAACTGCTTCTTAGCTGTGTCATGCCTCTTTCAGATCCTGAAAAACGATGTCAGGATTTGTACTACTAAGGATTAAATTGGACCTTGCTGTGCCAATGGATGTATTATTTTTTGCTTCTTTACAACCCTAAAGCAAGGCCAGCAGTCTTCAAATATGTAAAAGGCAGTTCAGACAGAAACTAAATAAGCTTTTCTTGGCCACTGGTGACAAAACAGCAAGTGTTGGGTTTAAATTGCAGTGATGGAGGTTTACACTAAAAAAAATGGCCAGTCTCTTCGCGAACGAAGAACCGGGGAAGGTCTTTACACCTTCCAGCCTGCGCATTGGATTTTTTAGATGAGACACAGTGTGCGCAGAAC
>NW_020955210.1:2269067-2446135 GCF_003031625.1 Empidonax traillii
GGGAATCGAACCCAGATCTCAGCGTTGACAACGCTGTGGTTTAGCCACTGCACCACCAGGGACACTCAGGAGGTTTACACTAGACATCAAATGAAAAGCAATAGAGGTAACTAACAGCACAGATAGACAGGGATTGTTGACTGTTGGAAGAAGAACTAGATAATGCAATTTTCATAGTCTCTTTTAGCCTTTTTTTGGGCCTAATCTCATCACTATTACAGTGCCACAAACGGATGCCAGAGGAAACCAACATGAATAAAAAAGTTTGGTAAAGGTCCTTTGACTTAGTCAACCTGAATCACAGACAATGGTTGGAGCTGGAAGGAAGCTCTAGATATTCTCTAGTTCAACACCTCTGTGAAAGCAGGTTCACGTAGAGCAGGTTGCACAGGATCATATGCAAGCGGATTTTTAATATCTCCAGTGAAGGAGACTCTACAACCTCTCTGGGCAGCATGAATTCATAGTTCCATACAATGGCCGTGTGAATGTGTTTGCTATTCTTGATTCAGTCTTCTATTACTCAGTTTGCATTGCAGAGAAAACACTCCAGCTGCAAACCAAGACAATAAGTGAATGAGCATTTGCTATGTTCTTACAGATATAGTTGGCATATGACAAAATAAGGACTAAACCCCTACAGACTCTCAAGTTCCTTTTCAGCATGCCAGGTGTCATGTATTGCATCAGATGGTTTAGAAAATGTCATTCTTAAACTGCTATATTAGGCAACACACATGTACATAATTGAGGTAAGGAAACAGGTCTTCAGGATTACCATTTCTACAGCTCATTCACTTTATTCCTCATCTTCCTAAGCCTATTGGAAAAGTAACAAATATCTGAAAGAAGGAGGAGAAAGGACAAAGCATGTTTGTTTTAGAAATGTCTGGGGATTTTTCTTAATTAATGTGCCAATCATTTAGTAAGCTGCAGGGCAGACTCAGTAGCTGGGACAATCCAAATAAAGCCCACACACTCCTGTTTCAGGCACCTCCCTTTCCTCAGGGCAGGCTTATTAACTCAGAAATGGGAGATCAAGGTTTAAAGTAGAGCTGCACACTTAGAGGTAGAAAACTTCCCAGGTCTGTGCAGATATAAGGTTGAGAATCAGCCTCTCTCCTTCTTCATGTTTCTATCTGGACCACCTTGTACGTAGCTAACCTCCATGTCTGTCTTCCTCTCTCCTATTTGCTATTATTTTGCAGGAAAACCGTGATGCATTTTCAGAAATGAGCAGCAAATATGGCCTAGTTTGCTATGCCCCCTAGCCCCCCCCTTCCCCAAAAAAGAGGAAAGCGGATTTTAAGCCTTGGAGCCTAAACCAGACGGGAGCTGCTCTCAGCTGCCCTGCCCTGGGAGTCAGGGAATGATGCTTTCGTCTGTGGTTCTCCCATTAATCAGAGAGCAAAGCAGACTGCTCCTGGCCCAGATCACCAGTAAATTACTTCCCGCTGGGGTGCTGGGGTGGAGGAGCAGAGGGCTGGGGCTCCACAGGCTCCCTGGCGGCCTGCTCTGCCCGTCAGGCACAGACGGTCGATGCGCAGGGGCCACCCAGGGAGACATTCAATTCCTTATTCCTTAGCGTGGGTGCATGGGGCAACCTTGCCCTGTATTAGCAGGAAACACTCGGCAAATATATCAAAAGCACCAAGGCAGAAACTTGCAAACCACAACCTCTTTATCCTTATGGGAAATGCTGATAGCATTTAATAGAAAACACGTACCTTCTGAACTCTCGTATCGAGTTTCACAGGGATTTCTGCAGACTGGGCTTTGCAGGCAAGCATGGAGATGAACGTGGCTGCAGGACTCTTCAGAGCAGCATGAAAACCAGTTATCCTTCTGGTCAGCTCTAGTCATCTAATGAACTCTCTAGGTTTTTGTCTCTGACAAACATTTAGAGACACTATAAAACTTCATATCATTCCAGCAGAAGATTGATTGAATTTCTCTAGTATGGACAAACATTAGATGAGGATGTGCAGTATTTGCCCAAGTATGCTCAATTCTGCATATGTTACCATCTAGTGACCCTTTGGGGCACATTGCAGAACTTTTTTGCACGATGTGGAGATGTATTAGGAGGCTTGTAACGCAAGCAAATAAGTGATGATTTATCAAAGTGACTGATCAATGCTGTTAAATTTTTATAAGATAGTAGTAAGTTGAGCAATTAAAAAAAAGGCCCTCATTTCTTTAGAGAGATACACCAAAACTACCATCTCCAAATATTTGGGCTTTCTGCATTAGGGTCAAGGAGCCTATCTTGTTTCCTGGAATTTGGCTGGTAAGTTCACAGTCCCATCTTTTCTTCTTTTATTGAGGTAATAACTAATCGTTTCTGCTCCATACCTTTGTCATACATAATTGCTATTTTATTGTTCCCTAAGGTAAGTTTTACTAAGACTTTTAAAAAGCTGAATTTAAAATGACTAATGCTGATTAAAAGTAGGAATTCCAGGTTACAAAGCCTATCCCAGCCTTATGCCATTTCCTGTGGCTGTATTTTAAGATAATTAAGAGCAGATCTCCCTGTAGTGCATCTTTGTAAAGTAACTGCAAGTGTATTAAGGAGCAGCCCTACCTGGTAAATATTCACGCTTTTTTGTGAGGTGGGAAAGGTTTTCCCAAGCCTTTTTCTAAATTCTTGTTCACTGTTCAAGTGAAGACCAGTGATAAGAGGTTTTCCTCAGAGGACTGGCACTGTTTAACATCTTTGTTGTTGACATAGACAGTGGGACTGAGTGCACCCTCAGCAAGTTTGCCAACAACACCGAGATATATGGTGTGGTTGTGACACTGGAGGGGAGGGATGCCATCCAAAGGGACCTTATTTCCTTTTATGACAGGGTAACCCACCTAGTAGATCAAGGGAAGCCAGGGGATGTAATCTTTTTGGATTTCAGTAAATCTTTTGATATCATCTCTCACAGGATCCTTCTGGACAAACTGTCCTGCACACAGCTGGATAAACCCATCTTGTAGTGGGTGAGCAGTTGGCTCACAAGTCGACCACAGAGGGAAATAATGAATGGGGTGACATCAGGCTGGTGATAGATCAGACAGACTAGTAGAGTTCCACAGGGTTCCATCTTGGGCCCTGTACTCTTCACCATCTTCATAAATTACTTGGATGCCGGACTAGAAGGAATACTAAGCAAGTTTGCAGATGACACAAAACTCGGAGGAGCTGTTGACTCCTTCAAAGGCAGAAAGGTGCTGCAGAGAGACCTTGACAAATTAGAGGATTGGGAAATCACCAACTATATGCAGCTTAACAAGTGGAAGTGTTGGATTCTCACCTGGGATGGGGCAACTGCAGATGTTCGTATAGGCTGAGGAATGAGATGCTGGAAAGCAGTACCATGGAAAGGGACTTTGGGATCCTGGTTGAAAGCAAGTTGAATATGAGTCAGCAGTGCCCCAGCAGCCAGGAGGGCTGACCATATCCTGGGGGGGCATCAGGCACAGCATCACCAGCTGGTCAAGGGAGGTGATTGTCCCTTTCTCCTCTGCACTTGTGCTGCCTCACCTGTAATATTGTGTGCAACTTTGGGAACCAAAAAGAAAGATATTCAGCTCTTAGACACTGACCAAAGGAGGGCAACAAAGACGGTGAATAGCTTTGAGGGGAAGCCATACAAGCAGCAGCTGAGGGCACTTGGTCTGTTCAGCCTGGAGAAGAGGAGACTGAGGGGAGACCTCATTGCAGTCTACAGCTTCCTCATGAGGAGAAGGGCAGGGGCAGGCACTGATCTCTTCTCTGTGATGATCAGTGACAGAATCCAAGGGAATGGCTTGAAGTTATATTAGGGGAGTTTTAGGCTGAATATTAGAAAATGGTTCTTCACTCAGAGTGAAGTTGTGCACTGGAAGAGGCTCCCCAGGGAACTGGTCACAGCACCAAGCCTGGCAGAGTTCAAGAAACATTTGGACTATATTCTCGGGCACATGGTGTGACTCTTGGGGATGGTCCTGTGCAGGGCCGGGAGCTGGACTTGGTGATCCTTGTGGGTCCCTTTTGACTTGGCATATTCTGTGATTCTGCAGTTCTGTGTCCCTGCCCATGGCAGGAGGGTTGGAATTAGATGATCTTTAAGGTACCTTCCAACCCAAACCGTTCTATGATTCTGTGACTCTGTATACTAACTAAAGTTCTTACAGCTGGATATCATCAGAATTATTTTAAATTCCTTCCCACCAAAAAGTCAAATCCAGGGATGGTAGCTTGTCATATAGCAGTGGTTTAATCCTACCATCTCTTCTTCCTCACCTGAGCAAGACTGATACAGCTTCTGGTGCAACAGGTAATGATTCAGGATGGGATCTCCAATCCAGAACTTCCTATCCAGCTGGAGAGGATTACCTTCAGACTAAAATCTCAGCTATTTCTCTAGGTCTGCCAGTCTCAGCATCTTTGAAAATCAGGGCTACTAGCTAATAAAGATAGTGAGAGATCTCACACCTTTGAAGTTCTTAAACCATGAAAAAGCAGGGTGTCAGCTGAATGGAGTTACTGAGCCTGGAACTTTTAGCAAAGTCTTACCTTTCAGCAGAGCTTGCCAAATTTAGTCTATTTCTGCTTTTAATCCAAGGGTTTTGTTTCTCAACCTGAAATCCACAGCTGAGAAATAGGTAGGTACATGCTGAAAGTTTCTGGAAAGACACTACTCAGCCTGTGGAAGAAGGATGGCTAAAGTATCACATAAAGGAAATATTTTTATCATAATTATTGCAATTTTTTTTTGCAGTTCTATGAAGCCTCTTTTATACTCTACTATAAACATTATTCAAACCAGATTCCCATTGCTAGGAAAGGTCAAAACTTACAGCAGACTCACAAAGTCAGACTAGCCATTAGTAAATAAGGGTTTATGGAAAACTCATAAAGCACATAAAGTGCCAGCTTATGTAATGTATCTAATATAATAAACACTCTGAGGGGAGTCTAAGAGTGGAAAAAATGCAGTTTCTTGTTATAAAAAAATTGAACGTAGTCAAGATTTTAGAAACTGCTCAAACTTTGTGAGCCAGAAGGCTTTGTCATGAAGCCTGAATATCCAAGAGACCTTCAGCTTGCTGAGAGGAAGCGTTTTAGCAGACCCTGCAGGGTGAATTGTTAATATAAACTAATGTTCATAGTGACCTCAGAAGTTATGTAGGAGAGTTATTTGGCACAGCCATTGCTAGATTTTTACACTAACTACTGTACAAACAACTGCCTGGTTTTAGATGACAACAACTATACTGTATTGCCAGTGAGACCAAGAAATGCAGGAGGAATGGAGCATATCACTCATTTCTGTTGCATAGATGCCTTTTAAAGAGACTCTCTGAGAAAATCAGGCATTGATGGCTGGTTGGCACTGAGTCAGACTGTTTTCCTGAGCACGGATATTCCCACAACAGCTATAGTCACCTGGTATTGTACAAACTACCTGCACAGAGGCGTTTGATTTGACACTCCATCGTCGTGCTATTTTTGGCACGCTCCTTCCTAATTTGTGATTAACAAGGATTAGGTTGTTTTCACTTTGTAAGGACTATTTATAGTTCAAGAGGAGATTTCCCTCCACCCCTTCCCTCTCCTACAGTTCATCAATGGCATGATTTTAGTCTAAACATGTGACCACAATTATACAGTCATGTTAAGTAATTAAAAAAAAGAGCTGATTATGAAATACAAAGGAGTAACTAGAAACATATGAACAATGCACTGCATTTATGCAACATAGGAGAACTAGATCCTGAAAAGACTTTAAATGATGCTGTCACAACTACCATGCCTTCTTGAAATGGACTACGCTGTTTAGCAGTTCCAAAACACAACAAATTCACATGGGACAGAAACTGTGGAATAAACCTGAACTTGAAGTAAAAACAGGACTCAGTGATCCCACCTTTTTGACCCTGAATACAGTGTGAGTTTTATGACTGAATTCAGTGGGATCAGGTTATCTATGAGGGAATTTGTAAATTCACTGAAGAGATCAATGTGGCATAACAAAGTAGCTGGAGGGGTATTCTAAGTGGCCAGTACACAAACTGGAATTAGGATGAAGCTATTAAAAGGACTGAACGCTGGAACAACTGTGCTCCTGTTGAAGTCAGTAGCAAAAAAAAAAAAAAAATTTTAGTATTTCACCTGTATTGCAGACCCCTCAAAATAACACAGCAATGTGAGAGACAGCAGACAAATAGCTCTAATCAGAAATTACTACAATATAGCGAGGCCATCTATGCTGATTAATGCTAGCAGTACTTTCCAACAGTCAGCAGTTGTGCTGGATTGAGATAGATAGCAATTGCACATGCAAATAGCAAGAAGAGACTGTTGAGGTTTCAAGAAAAGGTATTGTACTTAGCAGAGCAGAATAAGCACGGTAGTTTTCCCAGGTAAAAGTGCTTTTGAAGTAAGTGGTCTGGGTGGAAGCAAGGTGAGAGATACATGACAGAGATATCAGCTGCAGGTCCAGGAGAATGGCTTGTATCAGGCTGCTTATATCAGTGATATATG
This sequence comes from Empidonax traillii, assembly GCF_003031625.1. NCBI lineage: Eukaryota > Metazoa > Chordata > Aves > Passeriformes > Tyrannidae > Empidonax > Empidonax traillii. The sequence continues at coordinate 2,275,588 of NW_020955210.1, forward strand.
TACTAAGGGTGGGATCCAAATCCCATACTGCTGACTGTCTGAAAAAAATGAGGTTCCTAGTCTAAGCTAGCCATTGACAGAAAGTGAGGTTTTCATCCCATTGTGAAACAAGGGTGAGAAGAGGTATGATGAACTCTGCTCTGGAGGAGCTTGTCTCCTTCCTGGGACAACTGCAGGGATCTAGACAGCTGAGATGCCAAGCTTTTGGACTGCCTGTGCTGCATAAAATGCATCTAATGTCAATGGCGGCAAAATGCCTGCCTGAAAGCTCCCTTCCTCCTTTCTATGCATGTTTGTCTATTATGATGCAGCTGTATGTTGTTAATAGGTAACTTGAGCCTGAACAGCCAGACAGTTAGATCTATACTTGCCTGCTTAGATCCCTGCTTTGTTTGCTTTCCCAGTTGTGCTATCTTCATGCCCACTTAACTGCTGCACCCAATCCATTATGCTTGCCCTACTGAGCTGAAGCTGTGCTGTTCTGTTGCAGTTCTCATTCTCCTTTCCTCTGGCTGCCTGTCAGCAGATGGGTCCATTACCAAAGCTTTGTTTGTGCTGGAGCTTTATGTTCTTGCTGAGCCCCAAGACTGTATTTAGAATAAGCACTGGAACATCAGAGTGCAAAATCCTGGTGGACAGGTCTACATGGAATTGGCAGTTTTCAGGTCTCCATCTTCCTTGAGTGTGTGTCTCAGTTCAGGGATCCCTTTTTTCCTCTGGGCTTTTCTCCAACACTATCCTGCCTGCCTGGCAACCTTCAGTCCAGCCCACTTTCTGCCTCAGGATCTTCTACCAGTGACAGTTAATGCTCTAAAAAATTGTGGCCCAGAAAAGTTAGTAGTGGGTTGCAGCCAACAATTAAATGGCCACCATTTTCTGCTGTTACAAACATATTGATACTTGCTCCGTCTCTGGTTTGTCCTCTTATTAGATATGCCCTTTGGTGCAGAGATGCAAATCTCAGCTACCTTTAATGTCATGAATACAAATGTTGTTTTTATTAACCTTCCAAAATGACTCCTGCACTGTCCATATCCAGCTTTTAGTTAGTCAAATGCAAGTAATGTTTCTGCTTGATTTCTTTTCTGTTTTCCAGTACTTGTGTTGCTTTGATACAATTTTATACAACAGTATGCCTTTTTGATTAGTTGATCATTTACATATTATTCTCCTTCATTGATAATTCCTTCACCTTTACTGTATAGCTGCCTATCTTTAGTAAAAAGTGAAATATGGATAAGAGCCATAAGAATAACCAAATATAATGCAATGTATTTTAGGAAGTCATTACACTAGTTCGTTTGCATTCTTCATTGCTTATTTTTCTTATGAACTACCAAGGAACATGCAGATTACCATTTAGTTTTATTACTTCAGAGTTCCAGCTATTCTTACTTTAGATTAAGGTCATTGTTGTCACAATAGCTCTTCCACTTCGTTGCAAAGGATTGAGATTGCAGAGAAATGCATTCAGTATAAATGGGTTCTGCTGGATCTCCAAGACCTCCTGCCTAGATTAGGACACATTTTTAAGCTGGGAAATGACATATCTGAGCTGTGATCAGTTGTGCTATCCAGGCAAGTCTATTTAAAAGTACTTTCCATTTTAAATATAGCAATAAAACACCATACTAGCAAACCTTCTTGATAAGGGTAAAAGCAATACATCCAAATCCAATCTAATTTTGACATTGCCTAGAACAAGAATTCACATTGATAAGTCAGGACTCATTTACAAGGCCATAAATGGGTGGGTAGCTATAATTTGGGTATTAAACTTGTAAAATATATTGATGGCATGCAAGGGCTAAATAAATAATTTACTACAAGAAAATTGGAAATCTTTACACAGTACTTAATTGACCAACCACTCTCCTATGTTCTTGATAGCTTCCTATTTTCCTTTTTTTTTTCATACAATGAAATGTTCCCCTTGTGTATTTTTTCGACTTCAGTGAATGTTCATAAGTCGCTATATTTCTGTATGCATAGCCTGTTTCCATCCTCACCTAATCAGTCAATTACATTCTTTTTGACAATTTCATTTGTTTGTTTAAAAGTATGAATGAATTAAATGCCTCGCAGCTCAGCTGGTGTTGTTCTTAAAATTAGAACGAAACCACGGCAGTGAATAGCCTAATTTTGAATGTTAGTTTAATCTGTTTCCAGTGCAAAGCAGACCAAGCTGATGGGTATTCCAGTGATCACAGTAAGAGTAGGATTGGCAGATTTATACAAGCTTATAAAAATTCTTATGACCATCTCATTGGCCATTGTAACTCAGGATGGTAGTAGTGAGGCCAATGAATTTTGGCCTTACAGGAGATTTTTCCATCCACAATATTGAAAATCCGGTGTGAGATTCCATATAGGCCCTTGATTGATCCTGTCCTCCAAAATGTCCCAATCAGACCTACTTAAGGTATAAGATCTTATTTTTAAAACTTCACATTTGCTTTTTGTTAGATTTCTCTTCTGAAAGTGATACACCCTCACTACCTTTTCCTATTGCCCTGAGGAAGAGTGGGGGGTGGTCTTTCACCCACTTCCCCAGCTATTGTCATTTCCTTGGGTGACTGTGGTGCTACTCCCCATGCTGAAATCCCTTTACTGCTCATGTGGACTCTCCATCTCCCTGCTAGAGCAGTGAGAGGACAAAAATATGCCTTTATTTCCTCCATTAGGGGTACCGTGGTCTCATTGTGCAGTGGCTGTCACCGATTAAAGGGTGCAACTGCTTTTTAGAGGAAACACAGATTTATAGAATCTGGGCAACCCTGATCTAGAAGGTGGTATCCCTGCCCATGGTGGGAATTTCATGATAGAATAATTTGGGTTGGGTTTAAAAGTCATATTGTTCAACCCCCTGCAATGAGCAGGGACATCTTCAGCTAGATCAGGTTGCTCAGAGTCCTGCTCATCTTATGATCCCTACTAGAAAGTTTGTCTCCATCTTTCCTATAAGCCTCCTTTCAGTATTTAAAGGTCATAATAAGGTGTACCCTAAGCCTTCTCTTTTCCAGGCTGAACAACCTCAACTCTCTCAGCCTGTCTTCATAAGAAAGGGAATTGGATTTGAATTCAAATTCCTCTTGCCCTGTTTTGGTTCACTCTCATGTTTAGTCATCCACAGCAGCCTACTGTGCAAAGAAGTATGCTCTTAGACAGGCAGTGGTGGTGCTTCCCCACACACATATCTTTGGAGAGCTTCCCACTGGAAGTACATGCTAGCTGCAGAGATATCCTGCTGATACAGTCTGTACAAGTTTCCCAGGAGACATAAGGTAGGGTGCCAGAGGACTTGGAGGCATTGGTGCTTCTCTGTGAGGTTTTTTTTTTCCAAGATGAGATGCCATGACGAAACACATGCCATTCACCCCAAGTCATATACCAGAACCAAGGTGAGAAACACAGAGGTAAAGGAGTAAATCCAGAGGGACTACAGTAAATCTGGGGTAAAGAAAGGGACAGCTTTGCTCCACCAGTTGCTCTGGGTCACTGCCATCAGCTTCCCTATTGTTACAGGCACACAGAGACTCCCTTCTAATTTCATTTTCCACCTGCCCTCTCCAATAAATTCCTTTTAAAATGGTAGCTATTTTTTCTCAAAATATTTTCATTGTTTTCTGAGGAACGTCACCCCCTTCTCAGCTGCGACACTGCCCCACAGGTTGTATTGACAGTACTTTGCTTAGCAACCACACGACCATTTTGGAGTTCGGACCTAAGTTCAGAGTAAAATATTTGGGAGTGTCCAGTGTTCCTTGGATGGTAACACGATGGGATGTGGGTTAGGGCTTTTTAAAAAGGGTTGTTATACCCAGATTTAGACATAAAAAAGCCTCTTGACTGTTGTAGAAAGGGTGCACGATGGTTGAACTTTCATGCTAGGGAGCCAGAAGAAAAGCTCCATGCTCTGCTTTACATGTGTGCAGGATGCTGCTGCCTGGGGGAGTAAGAACCCACTTACAACCACACGTGGATTACCCTGGCTTTGTCCAGGTGCATGTAACAAGCAGGGCCACACATCTGCTTATTTCCTCTCTGGGGATTAGAAATTGGAGGGTGGGAAATGAGTACAGCCTGGAGTCCATTCTCTTTCGCCAGCTCAGCTGAGATGGTGAGAGCTTGCGGGGGTTTGGAGGAGGAAGGGTGGAATATTATTTTATTTCTGGCTTAGGCCAGAGGTAAATGACTGCCTGAGGGAATAGGAGAGGAGAAGGTGTGTCGCTGAGTTACAGTGCCTCAGGGGGCTCCTGCTGCAATAGTACAACTATGTAATATGCCCCCTGGGGGATTGCATCTGAAATAAAAATGTAGCCTGTTACTTATTGGCATTAATGTTCACTTACTAATGTCTTTTATTGCTTAACTCTTCTATTTTGGCACCTGGTTAATGACTTAGGCTCTTTTAAATTCACTGGACCAAATTCAGAGATCACATATCTGAGATCTATGTAGAGTTCACAGCTGGCAGAGTAGTGTGGATTGAAAGTAGTAAATTTAAGGAAGACTAGGGAGAGAGTTGCAATGAATAAAAGGATCCTGGTAGGTAAGATTCCTGAAAATTAGTCCTTAATCTGATTTGTCTCTCAGTGAAAAAGGGTGCTGACTCAGAGTCAGGAATTTCTTGTGGACTCCTAGAACGCTCAAGAAACCTTTGTGCAACTTTTACAGAACTTGGTAATACAACAGGGAGGTCTTAGCTCTGCACTAATATAAAGTTCACAGGCAAAACAATATAATGGTAACCTTAGATAAGGCTTTCCCTGAATAATCCCAACAGTAAGCCTGTCCTCAACATGAAAAAAATGCTCCATATTCAGTACTTTTCCAGAATCAAACCTCCACCCTCTATTTCCTTATTTAAGTGCCAGGAAGCATGTCACCACCCTGTCTGCACTCTAGTCCATAACTCAAACACTGTTGTGCTGCTGGGCATTTCTCTGGGTCCTTGGCTGTGTGTGGAAAAATAACTAAGAAACAGTCTTCCTCATCAACTCATCCTAGTGGCAGTGATCTCAACAACAGTGGCATTGGCTCAACCCCAAGAACTGCCCATGCACAGCACGTGCATGGATGTCAGAGGAGTAATGTGTAGTTTTCTGGCCTTGACTAGCAGACTTGATAGCTGTTTGCTGTCAAGAATGCTGCTGTCAGGTTTCTTTTCTCAGCCCATCATCCAGTGCCCACCATGCTTTTCCATGTCACCTCCTATTTGTGGAATACCTGCATTTTCAGGCCTCCTCATATCGTGTGCTTGCTCTCTTTCACATCCTTTCTAATACTTCTATCTCCTGCTTTCTATCTGTATGCATCCTGAAAAAATATTTTGTGTCATCTATTTTTCTTCAGATATGAAAGGTACACCCCTAAATTCTTTCCAAATGACCTCATTATCTGTAGTCAAATGCTGTCTTGAAGCTCTGCTCTGCCCTTGAAAAGGCCGTTGGACCCATGGCCTACAGTGGACACCCCTGCTCCCTCATTAACACCTACCCATCCAGTGTTTCCTTTCTTTTAAGGGAGAGGAAAAAATATATTTTTACTCTTCAAACAGCTCCTGGTATCCTGGGACTGACCTCATTGCTCTAGCCGTACAAATTGCACGTAACAGTATCTTCCCCAAAAGCCATGGCCATCTTCCACAAGATTTGAAATTACATGCCAGCCCAAGGGTCCTCCCATGCTACTGAGCCATTGCACAGCAGCTGGGAAGGAGAGGGGGGAAAGGGTTTCTTTCTGAGTTCCTCAGTAAGGCAGGAGGAGGAGAAGAACCAGCTCTGTGTATTTAGTTACAGTTAATTATAAGTTTATGACCTTATGATGCAATTGTTGTAACCCTTGCTCAACATACTTTTCAGGCAGAGCATGCTGAACATACAGAGGGGGGGTATTTTATGGCTGTGGTGTTTGCTTGAGCTGAGCAGATAAGAGAGCTCTAGAGAAGTCTCCGTGCAGGACGAAGTGGAGCCATTTTGGCTGTGTAGTATTGGCAGGAGCTGAGTGTCTCTGCCAAAAGAGCTTGTGAATTGTAGGTATAAGCTTCACTGCTCTGCTACCCTCTGCCTTCTCTGGTAACAGGGGCTGGAGTTTGCTCCTGCACTTTCAGAGGGGAAGAAGGCTAAGGGAGGGAGTAGCTGTCATTAACAAATGAAGGAAACTAGAATAGGATTTTTTTTTTCCTTAATTGAGGCAGCTTTGGAATTTGACATTTTTTTCAAATTGAATTTTGAAATTTTTTTTCAAATTTAGATTTTCAAATGCTACACATTTTTTTCCACACAGTCCATATATATAATTTCCATTTTATGGATAAGCTAACTGGTTCAGAAAGTGAACAGTAAATAGTGTCATTTGCAGGTCTATGAATAGATTCAAAGACTCTTGAAACCTTAATCCACTTGATCCCACTTAATGCCTTCAAGATGCATTAACAGGACAAAAGGAAGTTTAATCAAAGTGCATCAAACTCAGTTTAGGCACTGTAACTCTTCTTTTTGCAAGGGTAGCCACATAAGGAAAAATAAGGAAGTATCAATTCGTACTTCTCTGTGAAATAAGTGAGCAGCAATATATGCCACATCCTGGCTGGCATTTTAATCTCATCAAAGCTAAGTTCTTTCCCTACTGTGCTTTCCAAAATGCACAACACAAATGTGGTCTGAACACAACAGAACTAATTGAACAATCACAGCAAAGGAGGTCAAAACCCAACAAACAGTGTAGCATCTAAAATGACTCTGGAGGATTTTAACAGATGGACACTTGTAAATCTAACAGGATTTCCTACTGGTGAGAATGCCTTAGGTAAAATTCAGAATGTCTCATTAAATTGTCAGCCAGCTATGAGGAATTGCTTATGTGAGTATGAACAGCTCTGCAGCTTTACTGTAAATACACATGGCCATGTATTAACATAGGCCTGAAAAGCAACATTTGGATGTGAGTTCAATTAGAAAACCTTACCAAAATTGAAGGAGGATCAGATGTAACGTTTCTGGCTAGGATCCATTAGAGGTACAGCAGGGAAATTAAGCCAGGGAGCAGGCTTTTTCTCTCTCTTTTCTCTAAGCTGTATGGTTTTGCATGTATGCACTTCCATGCAAATTTGCAAACCAGTTTGGTCTAGACTTCTCTAAGCCCTTTTGCTATTGCTTTCTTGTAACCTTCTGTGTTCTTAGGCTGATGAAATGCATCAACAGACCCAACAGAGGTATAATAGTGCTCTGTGTCTCACAGGTAGATGCTCTCGTGCCAAGAATTTGAATGTAAGTTAGCACAGTGAAACGACACAGTGATTACACGTTTCCATTTTTACATGTTTGTTTTACATAGTGCCAGTGATCTGGACAAGGGCAATTAGTCTGTTTCTCACCAGAGAAATTAGTCTGGTTGTGCCCCTTTACCTCCTCCAGCAACCCTACTGCTTATGAGATCTGTGAGCCTGTTGTTCAAATCCACATTCCTGTACAGCCCCACTTTCTCTGTAAGAAATAGTCTCTGCTGGGTTTATTGGCATTTCTCACAGTATCTGAGTTCAAAGAAAATGATTACAAGTTAAGACAGAGCTCTGTTCTTTAAAGCACCACAGTGTATAGGTCTGTTGAGTGATATATAACATAGAACAACTTCCAACTGAGGAAAGCTTAACACAGCTCGGGCTAGCTTGCTGATAGCTGCTCAGCTCCTAGAATTACTGCTTACAAACCATAAAGGCCCCAGCTCGAGTTTCATGGAGGGAGGGGGGTGATGTGTGTTGTGCACACCACAAGTACAGCCACAGGGCGGGTAACCCGCCAACTCCCTAACCTCAGCCAAAAAATCTGGCCACTGCCTCACAGGCAGAGCGTGTGTATTTGCTGTCTATCAGTTGCAGCAAAACAGCTTCAAGTCAAAAAAGAATTGTGTGAAAACACTGAGTTCAGTCGAGGGAGTTTTAAGGTGCCAAATCAACAGGCTTGGTGTCTGTTAAAACTGCCCTTCACTTCTGTGATATTTTTGGCAAGGAAATGGCCTGTAAATATAAACAGATCACTTCTCTCCTTACTGAAAAGCAGGCACCTCAGAGGGAGGAAGCACACTGCATGTTTATCAGAGCCACAAATTCCACACAAGGTTTTAGAACCAGCACACAGGGCTAAATTTCCTGATTGAACTAAGAGACTTGAGGGAGGACAAGTTAACTGTGAGAGAAAAACACTTGCAGTGTATCCCCCAAACCGTAGAACACATACATCTCTGCTGGGGACTGCTTGCACCACTGTGAGTGGGGTAATTGTGCCAGGGCAGGACACATGGGTCTCTGATTATTGACGAAATCCTTCAGCAGAAAACACATGTAACCTTCTCAGGCTGGAATAATAACCATGGAGTTTTACTCCCATCCAGCATCTGGCCAGAGAGCCTTCATCTCCCTGACAGCTTTCTCCCACTCCCAAGGCTCTTGTATTGCAGGCTGGCACTAGAGAAAGAGCATCAAATGTGTATGCATAAAAACGTGTTATGGCAAGATGCCCACAGTGGTACAAAAATTGTGCTTGGTGTCACTGTAATTCAAAGTAAACAGTGCACACTGTATTGTTTCACTAAATAAAGCAAATGCAATTTTCATTAGAGTTTTAACAACAAAAAGGTAGACTGCAAATGCCAGGTAAGATTTCTCAATACTATGTTATATGAACACTATATTCACTACAGTTGATCAAAAGTGCAAATTATTTTTAATGAAAAATTGTTGGGGGGGCACGAGGAACTTATTAAAAATCCATTGTTTAAGACTATCTTCAGTAGACATTACTGAATTTTCTATTTCCTATCTAATTTTTCCCATCCAATTTTTCCCATCATAAATTCACACTTCTGTCTGACTTATGTCATCATCAAGCATACACTAGTACTTTATTACTTTATCAGAAATGTAATGATCCACCCCCACCCTTATCTTTCACCATCCATCTCATTTCATCATACTTGTTTATATACTGAGCCCTAAGGAAAGAAGAATGAAAATTACTAGAGTATTGAAGTCTTCAAAGAAGAAGGCTATGAAAACAGACATAAATTCTGATATTAATTTATCCATGCCCAATGTGTGTTTTTACCGAGAAAAAGTAATAAATGCTCCGAATTGTGTCTTTTGCACTGGAGTGATCCTGTGCACTAGTCACCTGCACTAGTGAATCACAGGAGAATCAGGCACTGAATCTGTGCAGTGGGAGAAATCCCATCAGCGGCTCTCAGAGGTGTGGTGGTATCTGCTGCTGTCCAGAGCATGCTTGGCATGTGACTGAGTAATATGCCTTTCTCCTACACTTTGGAAAATCAAAGAACTCTGAAAGACTTGCAAGATGTGACTAGTTAACAAAAGCTTTATTAATTCTTCCCTCTTACAGCATCTGGATAGCTACTAACATTCTTCTCTGCTATAACCTCTACCATAGTGCATGGCAGAGAAGTCAGATTTCCTGATCTGTAATTCCCATTCTCTCCCCAAGAGTCTTTTTTGATATCACCTTTGCTGCTTTATATTCATCTGCTCTTAGGGTATATTTGATCAGTAAGTTACCTGAACCACAATTAATGAAGCATTTTTATACTTAAATTTAGACCTCATGTATAAATACTTTCTAATTCTGGCAATTTCTTATTGTTCCATTTACTGAGTTGTCCTACAGCCTGCATTATTAATACCAAAATATGAAAATGATATTTGGATTCTTAGAATCGTAAAATCATAGAATCAAAGAATGGTTTGGGTTGGAAGGAACTCTTAAAGGTCAGTTACACCAACTTCCTGCGAGAAGCAGGGACATCTTTAACTAGATCATGTTGCTCAGAATTCTGCCCACCCTGACCCTGAATGTTTTTAGGGATGGGGCAACTACAGCCTCTCTGTAGATTCATTCCTTTAAAGAAAAGCTCTATAATAAGAATCTTGCTGAAGTCCTCTTAGCACAAATGCAAAGGTTTAGATTTAGATTATCAGTAACCATTTTATCTTTCCTAACTGTTTCTTTTGGAGTTTGTTAATATCTTCTGCATGCCTGGTCTTGGGAAGACTCCTGTTTCTGGTGAATTTGTTATTATTAGCTTTTATAGCTGTAGCAAAAAAATCTGAATCTAGATTTGAACTTTCCCAGATTTTAGAGGTTCAGATTTGAACTATTACAAAAACAGAAACAAGATGGGAAGCCTAAGGAAAGGCTTTGAGCCCAACATTCCTTGCAAATATGGCAGTGCTCTTCCAAGGTGACTCAGTAATTTAGCATGGTTTCAGGTATTTGTTGTCAGCTCATTTATTCAGCATTGGACCACTCACGAGAAAAAAATATTGCTCATGCTCTGCAAATGAGACACAGGAACTTGGTTATTTTCTCTTCAGGTCTAAACATCATCATGGCTGCACAAAACTGCCCACAGAGTACAGGATAGTCTGGAAGCTCTTCACTGCAGATGATTATATAGGAGAAGAAAAGAACCCACCTGTGAGACAAAGCCTTTATGTTTATCTCTTACAGGTCTGTTGGCCAACAATTGTTGGATCATCTACAGGGAGCACCTACACATTTGCTGTTGCGTTATGAGCCACTGCCAGCCAGTTGCAACCAACTTCTGAGCTGACTACGAGCCATGTAGCCGTAGGGAGAGTAATGCCCTGGATAATTAAGCTCTTCTGAGAGACAGATATATTACCACTAAGCTGGGATGACCCAGCTTTTAGCTATTTTGTGGTGTAGTCTTACATATGTTGGGATTGTACCACTTAGGATATTTTGCAGACAGATTTATGGACCTGCCTTGAGGAACATGGCTGACTGGGTGACTTCTGATTCTCTTCTCCAAACCAGCAACCTCACTGGTAAGAGTAAAAGATGACTCCTCAGACAAGTGTCCATCTATTTTATTTGCCATCTTCTCCTTCTCTGGTATATCCCATGCGTTTGCAGTATGTCAACCCTCATTGTAACTACGTATTCTGTCATTGAAACAAGACACACAGGTGAATAAATACATTAAAATGATGGTGGTGCATTGGTGATGTGCTGTGCTGTTTTTCTGTCATGACATTTCCCACAAGGCAGGTGAGTAAGTAGAAATTAGGTTTGCTTCAATGAACTTAATTTGATAAAAATAAATGTGGTGGGCAAGGTTAAATTTTGATGAGCTGTTTTTTCATTCCTAACTACATATCTCAGCTCTGTAAATAATAAATAAACTCAATGACAGAATTTTGTTGTGTGATTTTTACCTTACTTGTGCTGTTATTAATCGTCAGAAAGACAAGAGAGAAGAAGTCAGGAGAGGAAGAGAGAAACCAGCCCAAGGGGCTTACTTTTTTTTGAAAAAGTATTCTAATTTGCAGTATCTGCTCATGCATTACATTTTCCCTGAAAACTCATGGCTTAATATTAAGCACAGCAGTACCAAGGACCTGATTTACCCTCCACATCAAATACAGTAAATAACTCTACCATATAAAGAAAAGACAGCTTTTCTATAATTGGGCTCTCCACAAGAAGAAAGTGGAGAAGGCAGAGGAAAAAACAACTCCTGACATTATTCAATTCCTATATGCAAATTCAACAGATTATCCAGACAACTAAAGAACCATGTTTTGTTTTGTTTTGTTTTTTATTTCTTTTTTTGCAGAAAAATTAGTCATTCTTCTCGTAATAAAGATTCATGCATAGAGAGGTAAACTCTGAAGAAACTACTGATCACACTTTCAGTAATCATATTTCTGACAATCTGTTGAAGACACAAAGCTTTATCTTCTGGTGGAGGCAATACAGACACTGAAGCAGAAGAATGTTTGTATTGGAAAGAGAGAGAAGTGTGTAAAGAACCTCACTAAAGAACCTTACTTGCATCTGAATAACAACTTTTAAAAAGTTGTAATATCCTAATAGACTTTTTCTGTCTTTTTTTTTTTTTTTAACCCAATCCAGTAGCTTGTTGTCCTTATTCACCCACTGCTTTGTCAGCTCCAAAGAAAAGGAAGAATTTAAATTGTATTTCTACCGTGAATGCAGTTGCAAGGAATGCATACCATATTCACAAAACAAAACCATCCCACTTGGCTCTCTCTGGCGAGGGAGCAGTCTGTGGATGAGTGATGATCCTTCCAGAGCTGCAAAGCCAAGAGCAGTTCTAGGCATCCTGAACCTCCACCCTACCATGTGTCTTGAATATACTGAGAAAAATGTTGTTGCGGGGAGGAGTTTCAACTCCCTGCCACACTTCTTAGTGAGCAAAGGCTTGCATCTGCTCTCAAGCCACTGCCAATGTGCACGTTAAGCAGGTCCTGTGTGGTGACAACAAACCTTTTTTCTCTGCGTATTCCAGGAATTATCAAGTCTCATTGAGTTGGCCATGCGAGTAGAGTGTCCCTGTGTGGCAACCGTAACATATGTGGTGGAAGTTTGTAACAAAAATATTTTGGCAATCCGTTTATGCTTGTAATAATCCTTTCAAATGGCAGTAGTGGGAGAAGACCTGTTACTATCTTCATCTGTAGACCAACTTGGCTCTCTGATTGTACCCAGGACCAGCACAAAAATAAAATGCCAGACCATATTGTCTTCATCAGTTTTTGGGCCTTAAATTAGATGAGCTCAGCTAGGATCTGGACCTGGCAACCAGTGCAAAATCCTAGCACCCTTGAGGCTACTAAATGTCCCAAATTAACAATCACCTAAAAGTTCTTGGAGAACTTTTAATTTTCTAGGTGAATTCGGTGCTCTGTCTCCAAAGAGGTGGGTATTACAATGCCCAATATTTAGGCAAATACCTAAACACATCTTTTTGTAGCTGGCAAAGGTTGCCAATGTCACGCTCTGCCGTTCTGCTTGGGAACCCAGTAATTAGGGCTTTCCTCTGAGATAGGAACAGCATGAGACCAAACCATTCTTTTGCCTGCTGGTACATGCATGCACATCCTCTTTGAAAAGCCCTATTGCCCAAGGCAATGTGGGAAGTTAGACTCAACCACTTTTGCTGAAGCTGTTCTGCTATACATAGGGTAGTTAAATATTCATGGTGAGGAAGAAAGGAGAAAGAACAGCCTGTGGCTGGTTCGTGCCAAGAAGTACTACTGTGCTACCTGCTCCTCACAAGGTCACCATCCTCTCCTCTTCTTGGAGGTCCTTTTCTGTCCCCTTACACTGAGTGGTAACTGATGCTGGGAATTTCCAGGGAATCACCAAAGTTGAGTGAGAAGTGCGGGATGTGCTGCAGACAGGTGGGCAGAAGCTGAAAGGAAGAAGAGTCTTTAAGTTCTCTAAGCCCTTTGTTTTTGCCCTGAATGGTGGCCTCTCCATTCCAAGACAGGAAGACACCTCTACAGGTGATAACAACGTTTGTTCTAAAGAATATTAATTCAAACACAAAGTGAGTAAGCTTCAATAGAAGAAAGAAAGGCTTTCGCACCCAAGAGCTCTGTGAGAGTTAATGGACAGAGGGCAGACCCTTATACAGCTCCCTTCGGGCTTGAGGCAGCAAAGGAACTTAATGTAACAGTGGCACCTAAATCCTCCTGCAGAACCAGTTGTAGTCCCCTACTAGCCGAAAAACACACCCCTTTACAGTATTTATACATGTGTTTAAATCTTCCAGAGGGAAATAAAAATAAAGCAATTAATGTAACTTACAGAAGCAATATGACAACAAACAGGTTACAAAAACAATATAACAAAAAATTTTCTCTGAAGTGATCAATTTTTGTAACAGTTCAGAAATCTTGGAAGTAAAGAAGTAATTAGTGATTTTTTTTTAATAAATAATTGATGAATTTTTACTTTTGAAAAAGATGTAAAATTGTAAAGTTAGCTAATGTAATTACAAAAATCCTTCCAATAAAACTACATGGCTTCTACTGTAGGAAGGTTTTGCTAAAGTTCATTTAAAGTAAATGAGTACACACTATAGTATATCCTAGTTCCATGGGCTGTGACGTGCATCTACAATAGCTATTGCACACAATGCATGTATAGAATCTTATATCGCAATCTTGCATCAAGGGAAGTACTCTCTTTGACTTCAGTGGGAATTGGAGAGGCCTTAAGGAGCAGAAGAATATATAAAAACAGAAACAAAGCTTAGTTTAGATGTGAATCACAATGCTGCCATTGAGTTTATGCTCAGTTTAGCCTATTAAACAATGTGAGATGAGCAAAAATTACTCATTTCCATACTGCTGATTTTGCAGACTTCAGAAACCCTGACTATGAAATAAATAACTTGCTCTTAATAACTTTCACGGTGGATAATATATTTAAATGTAGGAAGATGTAAATGATGTATTTTTATTGCATTGCTAGTTACCTCTCTGTTTCAATTCAGCTAAATGCAGAAGCTTAAAATTAAACAGAACTGCTTAAAAAAAATTTGTCTGAATTCATTATCTTATTTACAACAAAATATTCTATTATGACATATACCCACCTATAAACATAATATATATCATACAAGGGCCACTTTACACCCAATCCGGTTATCTGGATTAGTACTTTAATCTATTTGGGTAAGGACTGAATAACTTGGGAAATAGACCTTTGTTTCATTTTAGATACAGTTTTTGGATTATTGTTCCTGTCTGTTTAAAAATATTAAGTTAAATTAGATCTTAAGATAGAATATTTTATTATTATTTTCACATTTATTGTCTAAATCCTGTTGAATACATGTTAACTTCCTGCCTTCTTCCTAAAAGAGACAGAAAATAAAAATGTTCAATACAGAAAATTTTTTCTCTGTGTGATTTGAAAGCAGTGTGTATGAATCAAACATAGAACCACCTTTCAAAGTAAGCTCACAAACTTATAGTTACAGATGACAACAAATTTGCAGGAGTCTCTGGAGACATGCTTGGTAAGACTGCAGAGTATGTATGGGTTTTTTTAGAAGTGACTTTTTTTTTTAATGGATGAAGATCAGATTTGCAGCAATTGAACTCATAACAGGTATACCTCATTAACCAAGTTTGTGTACCAACACTGTGCTTTAGCTGTTGCTTTCTTCAAGTTAATTTTGTTTTCCATTTGCTTCTTATCTGATTAGCAAGCATAGGATGAACTGGATGTATCACAGCTTCCTGAAGTGGGGGGCCAAGAAGAAGGAGCTAGGCTTATCTTGGTGGTGCTGAGCAATAGAACAAGAGGTAATGGGCAGAAACTGGAACACAGGAAGTTCCACCTGGGATAGTGGAGTCTCCCTTACTGGAGATACCCAAAAGCTGTCTGGACACAATCCTGAGTAACCTGCTTGAGCAGGAAGGTTGGACTAGATAACCTGTGGAAGTTCCTTCCAACCTCACACATTTTGTGAATCTGTGTGAAAAGCATATGTAGTGAAAGTTTCTCCACCCCAATGAAAAGACTCAGTAAATTGGGCCAAGTGTTAAGCACTCACTTTAAAATTTTTTATCATTCTACACTGTTATTTTCAAAATCATCACTTCCAAATTCTATCTTCTTTTAATAACTCTTCTTTATGAAACCAGTTTTCAGAATTTTGGGTGCCAGAGCTCTAAGTTTTTACAGCCTGCTCACACTATTAAGTCAATTTTGGCTACAAGTTATTGTGATCTGTACCAGACTCACTAAAAAATGATGATTTTTCATTCTTAAAAAAACCCCATGTTTCCACAGATTTTTGTATGCTCCTTTTAAACAGAGGTGATTCTGTTTAGCAACACCAAATGAAGTTTTGTTCACAATACCTGTCAAAAAAGTTCAAAACATAGTCTCACATATTTCCCACTGCAGTGACCCTATCATTATGCCACCTTAATGGCCATGTGCATATTGGTGGTCCTCTGGCCAGGATTAACAAGCCTTTCCTTCTACATGCCATTTGAAGCATGTTCCTGCCATGAACCATCTGTTTGGTACTGGGGTGGGAGGGCTAGCTGCAAATTGAAGCACAAGACCAGTCACCACCGCCACTATGGTCTGGGAGCGAGCCTGTGGTCTGTTTGCCAGCTCCTTTCAGTCCTCGCTGGCATCAAAAATAGAGCTCCTGTGGCCTGTTGGGCTCCAGAGGCTGACTGGAGAAAATGTCTCACGTTTTCAAGTCAGTCAGAAAAAGAAGCTCTTCTTTTGTTTTCTTTCAGGCTAGATCGTAATGCTACATATTGATTCTCAAACGTAAAAGCTTGAATACTTTCAATGAGCCATCAGGGAGGACTGTGGTTAAAGGCATGGAGTCAGCTCCCATCCTGTCGTTAGCACAGGTGCTGCTCACCCCATGTGAGGCTCACAACAGCTCACAGAAGCTGACTTTAGCCGTCAGTATAACAGTTGTCATGAGCCACCCAAGGAATGAAATAAAAAGGGTGAAAATACCGACCCAGCACAGTCTGTAGTCTGAAGTAATGGCACTTCAACTTGCTGTTGTTCTCTCACACAAAGGGCTGAAATTGAGATGGGAGGGATTAGACATCAGAGGGCTATGAGGTATACTAATTCTTTACATCAATTTAGTGTAATCCAAAATGTGTGTATTTACAAATTATATACAAATCTGTTTTATTTACTAGATATTTGAAAATCTCTCCATGCTACCAGTCAATTTTTTATCTCTATGTGAAGCAGATGAGATTTTAAAAAGGAAAGTTTCATCCAGAAGAAGATAGAGTTCTCTGGAGTAACAAACCCTAATGTTTCCTGCTGCTGCAATTGCCATAGAAACAGAAATGCCACTTACACTGCTTTCCCTTCTCTGTAATGAAATATTGCCACTTGAAGGGATTTAGAGGGTTGCATATAAAGGCCTTGATCCTGCAGGGTGCTGAACACCCTGGTGAGGTGCTGAGACGCTGGTTCCCAAGGTATTTACGTGTACCACATCTACTGTTTATCAAAACCAAAGGAAGATTGAGGTAAAAAAGACTTCTGAGGATGTGAGCCTTGTGTGCCTTTTAAGTCTTGCCGAAGTTTAAGGTTTTAGGGCTAAGGGTTTAGGACTTAACTCATTTCCCATTGCTACTGCCTGGGACTTCTACTGTTTAAGCAGTAACAGGCCTGGTCTCTTCATAAGTCTGCTTAGTATTTATTTGAGGTTAGAATGGGTCACAGAAGGCAGCCACTGATGAAGCACAGACGGTGTCAGTGCAGTCCTAACCACTTTGGTTTAACTTACTATTTTCATATTCTTATTTGAATCTTATTCAGTTCAGTGGTGAAAGCATGATATGTTCCTTAGTTACTGCTAAGAGTACCAGAAACTATCCAGAGCAAATGGTCAGATAATTGTCTACAACGTAAATAAAATTTGGTGGTTTTTTAGATCCACAAAGGGATCTCATTTTTTACAGAGAAAGGAAACTATGGTAATAATAATTAAAGTAATATTTACCCCTTAATAACTGCCTATTTTATATTGGTGCTAGAGGTTAATAGCACTGTTATTTACTCCTCTGCCAAAAAGTACTGAAGGATACGAAATATAGCAGCCAATAAAGATGAGCCGTCAGATAAATAACATTCATATTACTCTCTGACAAATTCTTTTGCTGCATGGGGTTATAAATAACACTAAGAAAGCAGTTCCTACATTACAAGTTTACTGATGTGTAAAATGTAATTTTAAAAAAAGCCCAAAGCACCAGGAGCACGACTTGCTGTAGCATGATCTATAGGAAGAGATAGGTGGCATATCTAACACCTGTAAGGAGACAAAAATGGGAGAGTGAGACATCTTTTTGAAGGTGGGATGTAGCCCTAAAGTGGAAAAAATGAAAAGAGCAATTCGCATTTAGAGAAGCGATGATAGCTTTATGCACTGAACAAAGCTTCAAAGTAATAATGGGAATGTTTCTATTTCTGTGTCCACAGTCTCTGGAGGGATGGATTGGCCAGGAAGTGGATGGCTTTCATAGCAAAATTGCATTATATTTATGTTCAGAAAACAGAGGGTGTGCTGAGCTCCTAATGCAACACAGAAGATTTACCTTGGAGGGCTTTCTTTTCCATAAGTACTCAGGAGTGACCAGCCTGCATCTCATCAGCGGTAAACAGCCACAAAGAAGGACACAGTAGTGCCAAATTGCCTGATCTTAGAAAAATACTTCATCGGTTCAGCCCCTTGAAAATGACAAAGAGCACTTTTTTTACATTGGATTTTGGAGTGACTCAGTAAGAAGAAAGATACAGGCACATAGGTAGGCAGATAGATAGATAGATAGATAGATAGATAGATAGATAGATAGATAGATAGATAGATAGATAGATAGACAGACAAATAGACAGAGGGATGTGTTTCCTAAACTAACTAGGACTGGCATTAGAAAAAATGGATGTGGAAAATGGCAGCATGCATTAAATGAGTGTTGGGGATAAGAAAGAAATGGGAAAATGTTCTTCAGTGCTGTCAATGCTTGATGGAGATGTATTCCTTTGCACCATGTGTGACAGAGAAAGAAGGAATTCCTTCATTTGGTAGAATTGTACAATTTCTTTTAAATGCTTTGCCTCCAGTTTCTCTACTGTTCACATTCAGAAGGCTTTCTTTGTGATGCTTTAGATATGAAACTCTGTTGTCTGAGATACTTCCACAGAGAACTGTGAAAATCAGTAAAATCTTCAGCTTCATTTAACATAGATAATTAAAATTAAATTCATATCATTACTATGGAGAGGCCCTGCAGCCCATACAGCACGGTTCTTTGCCTTCAGTCCCCAGATGTGAAGAAACAGAACTGGGCAGGAGGCAGGAGTTGCCCTCTGACCCACCTCTTCTCTGCTGGGGACAACTGAACTGTTTGACAGTCCCATAGCTCCAGAAGGGCTCTGTGGGGTGGCTCTGCACTCTGCTTGGAGGGCTGTATAAGATGATTCTGTGGATAACTGTTTCTAACAGGTTTTATTTTTGAGCTTATTGAATAATTACATTCCATACAGTTTGGGGGGGGGGGGTATTTTTAGCTCTTGTCCTGTAATTTGCTGTGGGCAGTGTTTTCTGCTCTTTTGTGTCATTAAAGAGAATTTTTACAATGTGTTAACTATCAATAAGTACAAAATGTAAAACTTGTCATTTTCTGAAAATCTGATTTGGGAAATGTCATTCTTGTCTAATGTTTGCTGCAATAAACAGTCCTCTCTGCTATCACCCATCAAAGACCCCAGTGACACCTGCTCAGTGTCTGCCTTCCATAGGGCAGAGAGAGAGGTGAAAGAAGGACAGAGAGAAAAAAAGAAGGGTGGACTGCCTGTTCAGCTCTCGACCTTACAGCTGAGTTTGGCTCTTGCTGAGGTGGATAACTGTTCTCGAATTAGTCCTGGGTTTTGCTTTTTTTAATGAGAGACAATAAAAAGATAATTTAGGGTTCTTGTTCATTATATTAATACTTTGAAATTTCTTGGAAATATTATGTTCATATTTTAAGTTCTATGTTTCTGGAAAAATTGTATGTATCTCCCCTTGGTGAACACCAAATGAACATTCTCAGAGCATTAACAAGCACAAAAAGTAATGAAAATAGGAAAGCTGTCTCTAAACTGCCAGAAATGTCTTTGTTCAGCTGAGAAAAATTGTAGCACAAACCAGAAGAGGCAGAGTTTTTAATCTGTACCAGCATAATGACAACAATAAGCAAGTGTACTGATAGTTTGGACTAAATGTAAGTTATACATTTCATTCAGAACATGACGTTGTGGAATTATTTAGAACCAAGTGCAAAGATGTCCCTTTAGACTTTTCCCTACCAATGGCAAAAGCATTTTTGTAATCCAAACAATTTTATACTCTGTCTTCTTTCAATAAAATTCATAAATTACTCAAATTAATACTAATTAAGGATATATGGGAAAGTACTTCTGCAACAGAGGATTGAGACCTCTCTAATTTCTTCGAAAATGTGTTTCAGACTTGGTATCTGCCATAATCAAAAGGATAAATTTTGCCAACACTATGAACATATCCATTTGGGAAGCCAAAACAAATACGATGTAGACCTGGCTTTTGTCATAGATAAATAGTTCTTTTTGTAGCGAGCCCTGGAGTACTTAAAGCAACCCAGCAAAGTCCAATGAAGTGTCAACTCAAACCAAGAACATTATTATTTATTGTCAGTTAGGACCTTCATCACTTACAGACATCACTGGAAATATTACTGGTGATTGATACTGATGGCAATGATGATTACTCTTGCAATAAGCTTAATTAAAATAATGAAGTACTGTTGCACAGAACTTGGTTGTTGCCCAGGCAGGATAATGTATAAGCAGCACAAGGAAGTCATCAGCTCAGAGTGATTCATATTTCAAGTGTGACATTGCTAGGGAAGCAAAAAGGCATTGTGTGCCATTTCTCCAATATTTCTGCTCCATCTTCTACGTGTATGCATATACAAATAATTGCTGGAAGAGACACTGCAGAGATTGCCTTTTAATATTAATCCTGACTCTCTTCCATAACAAAGTTTAGATTGGTCATAGTAGGGCTATTGCTGCTTTTATAAAATGCTGCAAGTCTCTGAGAATTTTTTTTTTTTTTTGCTATTATTCATCAGGGAGCTCTTTGGCCATTTAGTTGTGGCAGTTTAATTGATCTTCACCTGCCACAGTGAGTAACACATGCAGTCAAAGGTTATAGGGAACACGGAGGGAGGAGAGCAATTTCTGACCTCTCTTGTTCTAGGCAGCAAGTGCTAGAAAAAAAATCCCAAGCACCAAGGTGTAACATCATCTCATTATTATCTCCTCCCCTCCCCTTCCCTCCCTCCCTCCTCTCCCCTCCAAACCACCCGTGCTGGCTGAGCTGGTCACAGACCCAAGTCTCCCACAGCATGGGAAACAGCTATAAAGATCATGGGCAGGTCCAATTTCAGAGCAGGAAGATTTGCATTTATATGTCCCCATATTCTAGGCTTTTTCTATAGGGTTAATTAAGCCAGTATACTATGCATTTAAGGGCAAGTTGACTATGAGGGTTTTCATAACAATATTTGTATTTCTTGTTGGTGTGGCCTAGTAATGAATTCAAAGTTAAGCAGGGATCATTTAGAAATCATTTCAAGAACTATATATATGTAATATTAGGTAAGAAATGGACACTCATTCCGGAGGAAAATTTGTAAGAGCTCAGGAAGAAGCCTTTTCTGGGTTGGTAAAATGCAACTGTTCAGTCAAATTAGAAGCTAAGTCTACAGTTGCCACCACATTGTGCCATTGAGATGGTCTAATTTTGGATATTCTGTTCCTTGTCCTTCCCTATTTCTTTGATCCCTATCAGATCAAAGATTGATGATGTTTATTGTTACTTTGTCTGAAAGCTTGCACTTTGTCCCTTTGCCTGTCCGTAGCTTATGAAACATGCCAAGTGTTTGTTTTTCTTCCCTGCTACTTTCTGCTTACTTTATTTCACTGAGTACTTCCCTTTGCACTCACACCAAAATTTTGAATATAACCTTTCTCTTGAATGAGAAAATACTGTAAAGCTAAGCAGTATCTTGTATAAATTACACACTCTGCAAGTGAAAAGAAAGAGACAAGTGATGCCCAGATGAAGCAGAAAGGGCACGACTTAGGCACTTGTGTACCTCGTACAGACTTGCAGACTCCTAGCTGAGGATGCACCCTCACCATTCAAGTTGCTCCAGCCACCACTGTTCCAGTACCGCCAGCTTTCTCTTGATTTATGCCAATAAATTATTTTGCCTGAATAAATTACCTTTTCTCATTAGTTAAGCCTGTATCCCATCTCTATTAAGAGGAAGAGAACCACAAAAGAGATATGCAGTCTGCTTAATAGTGGTGGTTGTAAAACTGGTTCCACGTAAGATGATATCAGGGTTCCAATTTTTTTGCGCATACCAAGAAGGTATATTTGCCTTTGTAATGAGACGTTTTTCCTGTTAAACATCCCATAAAGTGCAGACTGGGAAACCACCTGAATCCTCTCTTACAGTTGTTATAGGCAATCACATAGATTGAGGTCTAATATTTCTTAAAGAGGGTACAAATAGTTCGACTAACACAGATATATTTGGCTAAGCATCCTATTCTCAGTAGAGGGCAACATTTTCAGAAGGTACATTTGACCCAATTTTGTAGCACAATAAAATCTCTATGGCTTTATATCTTGATATACCACCAAGAAACAGAAAAAGGTTGCCCCATTTAGGCCATTTGACAAACTTACAGGGAAATGCACTCAGCAGTCGTTTCTAAATAATTACATCAGGAATGGAGGATCAGAGAGAGACCAGAAGAGAAAAAGGAGAAGGGACATGTGGGTATGTGTGTTCCCTGAGAGAAGAGAATTACTCAGCGGACAGACAGAGTTTGAGATAAGCAGCAATAAGAAGTTTATTTGGTGGAAGTAAAAAAAAATCCACTGTGTTAACCAAACCTTAAAAGTTTGAGTTGATATGGGAAATGAGTGGGTAAAAAACCCGAATTAATACAAAGCAACTTAGTGTTCAACACTAGAAATCTGGGGGCCACACAAAGCAAGACAGTATTGGATGCTCAATTTTAAGTAAAGTACAAAGCCCTTTATTGAAAAAGAAGAAAATAGGCAACATTTAAATGCATTTCTACATAGGACAGTGGTGCATGTTATAAAAACTAAGGCTTCAGAGTTTCCACAAAGAAAGCAGTCCTTCCTTCCAAAAATTCAAACACAGAAAAGCTGTAAATTTTCCTTCCAGACCCCAAGTCTGTCTATGCAGACACACAATTCATAATAAGAATTCCTTCCTTTCAATGTTGATTCCCTAGTTTTGCTTCTAATATAGTAAAGCAAGGAGACTCAAAATGCACCAACATGCCTCAGAGAGAGATCCTGTTGTAACGTCAAGTATGTGGACCAGTCAGGGAGTTAAGAAGAAAAATTAAAGCATTTCAACTATGACACCCAGAAGGCACCTTGGCAATGTTCCTCTTTAATTGTTTTTCAAAGTGCAAGTTTTCAGTTCTGCTAATCTTTTCTTTCACTGTGAAAAAAAGACTCTTCAGTAGAAAACTTTGATGACAATCACTTTTTGTTAGGTTTGTCAAACTTTTGAAAGGATGAATTAATACAAACTCTTTTCTGTCCTAATACATTTTTTATACCCAGATGCGGAACATTGACATTTCACACACACGTCATTAAGAATCACATTTTATTGTTAAAAATTACCTACCTGCTGTCTCAAGACACAATTATATATATGAAAAGTCATGGATGTGTGAGAACTATCTAATCATATCTGGCTCTGATCTCACTATAGCTATTCCCTGTCAGCACCATCTGAAATAGCAAAAAGAAAAAAAAAAAAAAAAAGGAGAGAACAGAGACTAACCCAGGGACTATTTTAATGGCATGGTATAAATCTTGGCAGGATTCCCTTTTTTTCCTATCTCAAAGATGACATAATAGATATTGGAGAGTTTAGAAAAGTTAAGGATGATAAGGAACATGTAAATGCTTCGTATTTTGAGAGGATTTGCATTAAGAAGATGGATTTAACAACTCATAAGAAGATACTGCATCATGTCTACTAAAAAGATGGGACATGCACTTTTGGTTACCCTCTATCTTAATTGAAAAACAAAAGGCAGTCAATATGATTAAAAGGCAACTTTTTTTTCAGTTTTTTTTTTTTTTAACAGTGTCTAACAAGTGTGACACAGACCCTCATTTTAGCCAAGTACTTAACGGGACTGAAAATGGAGAGACCGTTTCCTAAAAGAACGGCTAGCATCGTCTTAAATTGAACTTTGAAAAGGTTTTTTCCTAAGCATACAAATAAACCCTCGTGCCCCAGGACAAAAGCTAGCCACTAGACGACAGAGGGCTAACGAGCAGCTTCCCTAACAGAGCAGTTATTCCAGAAGGCCCCAGCTCAGCAGTTCTTCACCGGCTAGGAAAGCATGTTGAGTGGAAATGTTCAAAGGGGTAGAAAACAATTAGGTGTGTAACTCCCATTCAAAGCGGGGGGAGGAGGAGGAGAGGTGATTGCCAGACTTGCACCAGGCTGTTGAAAATCTTCCCATGCCTGAAGTTAAGCATGTGCTTAAATGCCTTGGACTTTCATGGCAGAGACAGGACCCTGGATTAGAGGACTCATGGAGTGGATCAAGCATGGGGAGCCCTATGCTGTACAATAAAGCTGAAGTCTCTTTTCCTGTTGTTAATCTCTTTCCTGTCTGTTAGCCTCAAGGCACAGTGAAGAGTTAATTGATTTTCATCCAGGAAAAGAGGACTTCACTGCAAAGTGCAGTCATGGAATTTTTTATTTTATTTTAAGCACCAGGCACACCTGCCAGGCCTCCAATTATTCCTCAGGAGGAGAAAGTCTACTGTTTTTCCTGTGAGGAAACCCTCTGATCCAAGCACTTGTCAGAGTTTTGTACCTCATCTATGCACTGTGTTAATCTGTCTTCCCTTTTAAAACCTGGCTGCTGGTGGAGGCTTTGGCAGTGCCTGTCCTTTTGTATAGTGATTAAGGTATTTAACCAGGCAAAGAGAAATCTGAGGCTAGTTTCCTTCTCAGTCAAGGGTGCTAAAACCCAAGGGAAATGTCCCCTGCAGCCCTGCTGGTTGTCCAGCAGTGAGGGAGACAGGGATTGTGAGCATCTTGGGTTGGGCTGGACATCCTTCCCGGGGACTAGTCCAGAGAAGGAGAGATTCCTCCACACAGCTCCTTTTAAAAAAAAACATTTTGGGAGGGACTCGACCCTGCTGCTGAGTACTGGGGGGTCTGGAATTGCCCAGTTGTCTTAGGGAGTGGACTGGGTGCAAACATCACATTAGGCCAGAGCTCACCTCAGAGATGTACTGCATTTCTGAGGAGATTTGTAATTTGATGATTAGGAATCACCACGAGGAGTCAGGACTGAAGGGGGATGTTTTGCACCATTTTGTACAGCAGCATTAGGTGTAAGGTTGAGCTCCTGCACAGGCTGCTGGAGCTGCTTTGGGGAGCAGCCTCATAGCAAAATCTGAACCATCTTGGGTGAAATCAAACTGCAGGATCTTTGGGAAAGCGCAGAGTGCTCCAGCCACTCACAGAAATCTACTTGTGCTGATCTGAAAGCTTTTGAATTTGCCCCAGAGCTAACACAGACAATATGGACACTGGGTCTTCAGTACCAAAAATTTCCCTCTACAGATCCACTCCTGTTGCACCTCTTCACATGCAGATGAAGTCTAAAATGTTTGAAATCAGTCTCATTCTTATTAAGGTAGCTCAGTCTTTTTTTATGGTTTTCTTCAGTCATGTTGAGCAGTACTCTGTCTAAATAGTTTTTATAATATCACATGAGGAAATGAAACTTGCATTGCTGCGGTTTGAAATAAAGAAAAAGAAAAAGGGCAAAAAATAAAACATGATTGTGTTACATTCAAACTTGCACAGGAGAATAGAATGTCTTTAGATTTTTTTAAAATACCAGAATGAGTTCTGTTGTGTGTCTTGTACCCACTAATGGATTCTAACTTTATTACTACCCAGTTTTATTGGAACTAATCAGAAGACTGTAGGAATGAAAGGACTCCCACATTACTGAAACAGTTAATTTTTTTAAAGCCAGGCTACTGAAGTGCAAGTTAAAAGGGAGGAGCAGATCAAATCCATGTGCGGGTCATTTAAGAGCTCACTCTCATTTCTGAAATATAGATTATCCAGGATACCTTGAATTCACCATTTCTATGTAATGTTTCATTGATTGATCCCTTAGGCCAACAGCACGTGTCTGTAGAGAGAGACCTAAAAATGAGTTTTAAAACTTTACCATTGTTTAATATTTTATAACCTCTCAAAAAATCAGTTAGAGGCTCTGCCTTTTCTCAAGTTCTGATATCATGGCAGCAGATCTTCAGCAGAAATGTTGTTTTTTTTCATACAACTAAATGGTAGTTGCCACGAAAGCGCATGGTGAGTCATGACTCTGAAGAAATTCCTGGGTGAACAGTAGCAAAGGTGAAACGAATGGCTAACACCTGCCAAAATCTGCATGGAGAGTGCTGATGTCATCAGCAGTGCCATCACTTCACAGCCTCCGCTCAGGTCTTGACAGGTAAGGGCAGGAGGCTATGACCTTCAAATAGTCTATTTTAAGATGCATTTTCTGTGTGGCCTTTTTAAGTCTCGCTGAAGCCTGGGCAGGACCCAGCCTTTTACTCATCAGGTCCTTATTTATGTTTATTTATAAGCTTTTCCATGGACATCATCTTGGTACTGTGTGAGCGTATTTTGTATATTAATGGCCTTGTCCTCAAGCTATGCTAGGAGTGATGAAAGTTTGATTCCTCGCTCTGACAACAGGGAACAGGGAGGCAAAGAGGGGTGAGGTGACAGGCCAAGGTCACACACAGTGTCTCCTGTGCCCCACCCTCAGCCTTAACCATTGCTCTCCTTTTTGGCTACATTATAGATGTTTACTTCAGGGGGAGCTGAAGCTTTCACAGCTCTTCCTATAGTCTAAAATTTTTGTGGTATATCAGTAATGCAATAGAGAGATAGAGAGATATACATATCCCCAAACTTCAGGACTGAAGCTTCATGAGCGGTTTCACAGACATCCCTAGAGCACCAAAGGCCACTTTGTGTGAGCAATATGGAGACAACGTCATCCAAGAGATACAAAGTCAGAGGATGAATTTCTGGCTCCACCATAGGCTCAGCATGGAAGTATTGGCAATGTATTTAATTTTTTTGCAGGATACTGTAAAACAGAGATTCTGGTGCTAAAGACATCCTGACAAAGCCTTTTTGAACAATACACTCAGATCAAACGATGACGTTTAGATTTTGATATCCTCCGTATAATAATTGACTTTTCAAACTTGTTACCATAAGAATTCAACACCATGCCCTAAGAAACCACCCTCTGAAGCACTGGAAATACCCAGTCAGCATCAGAAAGATGCTTAATACAGTTAAGTGTAATATTTGCCTGTTTGCCAAGACGACTGTTTGGGACAAAACTGCACATGGAAATAGTTAACCCACGTGATAGTAATATGCTAGCAATCTCTGTTATGTTGACATTTAATAATCAGTCAAGATGAGAAAATACAAAGGAAATCACAGATATGTTGAAAAGAAAAGCATATTGCTCTCTTCTCTTAAAAGACTACTATGCTGTAGCATCGCAACTGATAGTTCAGGCTAACTGGCAAGTGATTTAAACTTTCAGGACACACAGCAGCTGAAATTGAAAGTAATGTGTATGAAGGTGATGTGTTTAGCTTCAGGAAGCGTGGAATTAAACTGTCTGCTGGTAGGAGGTGAGAGAGGAAAAAAGTGGAAATGGAGTAGTCCCTTGTTTCATAACAGCAACCCATAGGAAGGTGGGAGGGGGAAAGAAAGAGGGGGACGAAACCACAGCAAATTTTCACTT
Source organism: Empidonax traillii (assembly GCF_003031625.1). NCBI lineage: Eukaryota > Metazoa > Chordata > Aves > Passeriformes > Tyrannidae > Empidonax > Empidonax traillii. Next base: position 2,302,923 of record NW_020955210.1, read on the forward strand.
CAGTGTATCTAACAGGAGATTAACAAAGAATATGCTTAATTATTGCTTCCTGCCCACCTGCCTCGTTCCTTCAAGAACCAGAGCTCATTCAAACAACATTCACTCCCTTGGCAAATGCACTCCTAATGGAATTGGTTACAAATTAACTAAGTCAGTTGCTTCTTTTGCCTAGAAGGATTGCAATTAATTTCCTCTACCTTTTTTTTCAGATCTGCTGGTGAACTTTCAGTTTCCAAGGATCAAAATCTCGATGTCACGCTGGGATAAATCAGGGTAACTTCTGTTCAAGGCAGTGATATTGTCTGCATTCACACCAGTCAGTCATCCATCAGTTCTGGATGATCGAATTCACTGTCCTATTTACCGCCTTCGGTATTCTGTGTTATCCTAGCCGGTGCTAGATTTATTTTGTTAATAATTCATGGGTTGCCTTCAACTTATGACTCTCTGTGCTACACAAATGATATGGAGTAATTAAACTACCTTTGAAGCACCTTGAGTGCTGTTGGCAGGAACAACAGCAAGTATTTAAAAGAATATTTAATACCATGCACTGCCGGCATGCATGCTGGGAAACAAGCTTGCATCCCAGAGCCTACCCTGGGCCAATCACAAGAGAATGGCTTAATTGGTTAATCATATAAATTACAGTCACTTAATCATTTTAATCACCATCAGCCAATTAGCTCGGAGTTATGGGCTCTGAGGTAACAGTTATGCAAATGTTTGCTCCACTGCAAGCTATTAACAGCCATATTTTCTATATCAAGCTGACAGTGACTGATGTGAAAAGGGAAGTGAAGAAAGTGAACATTTGTTTAGTATAAACTTCTCTCCTTGTGATTAGAATGAAGCAAATTATGGGAACGGACTGAAAGTAGAGCAGTTGTCTTTTTTCATCATAGAAAAAACCTTCCATTGGTTACGCTGGTGTGCGCATGCTGAGGTGCTCTGTGAGGTGTTATTGCAGAATAATAAACAGTGCCCCAGAGTCACTTTTAATGACCACTTCAGTAGCAGGATCAGAATAAATGTTAGCATTCAGTTATTGGAAATCTGCAATGATGAGTGAAGGCTAGTTGGTTATCATTTATCAACAGTGGATAATTTCTCAGAGCAGAGATGTGACACCTTTACTGCATAACTTTGCATCTCTCCTGCTCTGTATCTGCCAAAATCACTTCACAGTCTCATTTCCATGACCATACTGGCAACATGCTCGCTTAAGTGGACATACTTGCTACTCACAGTGAGGATCAGAATTTATTCCCAGCTCTTTCTTAAAGGTGAAAAAGTGCTGAAAAGATTCTTCAGTATGTATGGCTCATTTGCACTGTTTGGGTAAAACGGGGCAGGATGACAAAAACCCAGATATAGGCAATGCAGAGCAACAGAAGTGCCTCTGGTAGAGTGGGATCGTGGTGCTTTGGAGCTGGAACATATAAGACTTTTGTGTGATCAGATATCCACTGGTAGAGGTTCTGTTCAGGACATATATTGTTCTGATGTGTCACCAACACGATCTCCCTTGACAGTCATGCAAGAAGTTTCAGAGCTTCTTTCTTATAAAAAAGCTGATATGGGGGAAAAAAGTTGGAGAGGGGTGGGATATTTGTTAACGTTACTTTTTTATAGTTTATATTTATCAGCCAAAAGTACAATTAGATATCTAGCAGATAAAGAGGGTGCAACTGGCATGATTCTCTGCAGCATTCAGAAGTTTGTCATTAGAAGAGTGACACAGACCTCAGAGAAACACTTAGGAGTTGCAAAGTCTCTAGTACACACAGAAAACGTACTTGTTATATTTGGTGTGAGAAGCCACAAGTCATCCATTCTCAAAAATGTCTCACTACCATCAAGAATCTGACCTAAAAGATATGGGGGAAGGCTTCCGCAAAACTACAATATTTGAATTTAATTTTTTTGTGTTTGATTTTTGTGTGTGTGTTATTGCTTTAAGACATTTGGGGTTGCAAAGTTCCATATTTGAGGCACTAAGAGAAGTACCTTAAATAAATTAAACATGCCTGCTAAGGACATTAGAAGAAGGAATAACAACAGTTTTATGCTATGGTTATTTGAAACCAGTTTACCTGTTGTACTTTATAATATTCAATTGGCAAATTATTACAAGATCTATTAACCATTTATTAGTCCTGTATTAGTCACTCATAATATAACTGTAATGCAAAGCATGATCATTTTGGCTCTTTAAATTAACAGTCAGTTTGGGGAGACGGTGTGTGAGTTAAGAGTAACTTATTTCGGGACAGAGGGGTTGATCTTGTCAGCTTGAACAGAAAAATCAACACCCCCCCACTATATACTAATTAGCAGAAAAACAACTAGGGGCTGAAAAGACTTTTCTAAAAGTGTTTCCTCTTTGGTGCACAGGAGGAGAAAATGGGTTTCTGAGTTTCAGCTCAGTCTCAGTGATGCTACAAGTAAATGAGCTATGTAGGTATTCTAAAAACCCTAATGAATGAAGCACTATAAATAGGTTGCTACCTTTGAAATGCAAAAATACCTGGTGAAGCCAGGGAAAAAAATTGCTGCTACAGTGGCAGATTGGTCTGTACATGTGAAGCAACTCCGATGCCAACCAGTAAAGTCTATAGTAAAGGCAGCCAAGCTGAATGGCAACCACCCAGAGGCCAGTCACCTTCACAACAGGTCTATGAGCTAGGATAATATTTGCATATGCATTTTATGGAGGAAATTGAAATTGAGATTAAAGCCTTGATCTTATAAAAAGACTAGACCAAGCAGTACAGTGTCTACAGAGACAGGGTCTGTCTGCAGACCCCCACATAAACACAGCGCTGTGCTGGCACGGACAACAAGGCCACAAATGGTTTGGTGATCCATGCCACGGCTGGAGGTAAACCCAGACCTGAGGCTCAACCCCTGACTAGAAGACCAGGCCAGGAACAACACCTCCTCTCCCTGTAAGGGAACAAAACACCTCATTTCACATTTCCAATGTCCCAGTGCTATTGCATCGTTCAATTACCTTATTTGGGATAAATCCTGAAAAAATACTAAAGCAATACTTCAAATTTCTGCCTTTAAGCAATATCCTACATTTCTGTAGCACCAAGGAGGCTGTTGAGTAGCAGTATCTTTCAGCTGTGTTGACAGGATCCCCTGGCCTTTGCCATGCCCTCAGCAGAGATACTTATGCCTGGTAAGCACTGCTTGCTTTGTCAAGGTCGTTCCACAGCTTCAGAGACATGCTCTGACTGAAATAAATTAATAACAGAGCACACCTATCAATATTTATTACAATTACTTGGGCAGAATGTAAAACACAGGCTTCATCCATCAGCAAAAAGAAGTCAGACCATTGCCGTGACCCCAGGACCAAGCCCACAAAGCCTTCACCCCCTTTAAATGGTGTCATGTCCTGTCAGAAGCAAGGGTTGGAGTTGCTCTTCTGCTTCTGCAAGGAAGATGGAACCAGGTAAAGAGTTCAAGCAGGAAGAGATCTTCCTGCAGAGAAGGGAGAGAGCTGCTAGGGCTCTAATTAGCCTTCCACTAAAATATTTCCCAATGCCAAAGAGAAAGTGTGTTTGTCTAGGATATGCATTTACCCTGTTAGGAGGAAATCTTTTAAAATCTTTCTATAACCCACATGCCAGAGGACGTCTTTATGATGTTGGTTGTACAAAACCATTCATTTCAGTAGCTAAAGGGTCAATAGCCTGTTGCTATTCAGCTTTAAAAAAGAAATAGAGCTGTGATTTTGTATGTGTGTGTGCACTCTTTAAAAGTCTTAGGATAAGAAAAACATTATTTTCTTGCTAGTCTATTGAATGATCAACAATTGTCATATTTTGCATTTGTCACTGGAAAAAAAAGTTTTTATGAATGTTTAAAAAGACATTTTAATGACAGGTTTTCTTCATTCCTTTACTAGTGCTGTTGTATTCCTACTCCCTCATTCACTTCAACCAAGCAGTGCATGAGGAGTGCCAGATCAGGCTTCCTGAAAATTAGCCTCAATTAAGCCAGGTGGCCTTTGATTGTTAACAATTGATTGGAAAGCAAAAGACAGATTTGCAGCAAATTAGTCAATAACTGAGATTTTTTCTTTTTATTGGTAAAAGAGATCTCCTTTCTGCCTGTTTTTATTTTTGATATTCCATTAAGATGCCTGTATTTATGTCACCATGTATCAACAGAAAGGCTTTCTTATTCTATTGACAAATCTGTCACTTAAGAAAGAACATGATGCTGCTGCTGATTTTACTCATTAATGATAGGTTTGACCATATTAAACACAATATTTATTGTATTTAGGTACACGATAGTGCTTGTTTTTTGCTTCCAGGGAGGTCACACTGTACCACACTATTTGTTTTCATTAGTGTGTTGAGGGTGAAGAGGTACATCGCTGCATAACCCCAGAGCCGGAGCAATCTCCACTCAGGAGCAGTGCTGTGCAAATGTTTTTCTCTCTGATATTTCTAACCTTACAAAGGGCACTATGAATCTTTGACCTGCCTTAAGCAACAGTGTGCCTAAGGAGTGGTGTGCATCCCAAACTCAATCAATATTTGCTTCAGGCATTTTAGTCCAGACAGGCAAGTAGGTAGATGGGTAGAGTTAAATTCAGGAAAGGGCAGTGGCAGCAAATTGCAGCCCCAGTGGAAGTTTTTCCACCTCAGGAACAGCATCTGAACAACATCTTTCTGAATCTTACTTTTGGCTTGAATTCCTGTTTGAGTTGAAGTATGAATGTACATACATCCACAAGCTGTCCTACCAATTAAGAGTTTAGCAGTAAAACCCCAGCCAGTTCTGGTTTTAGAGGCCTGAAATATTTTTGGAAATTTGGCTCCATAATCAACTGTACGGAGAAGCATCTTTGAGCACATCACCAATGCACAGGCAGCCGAATGAACAAGATTTTGTATTGTTCTTCCTCCCCATCTCCTTGTCTCTGACATCTTCACCAGGCTGAAGGAAACACAGTGAGCAGATGAATGGTATCCAAACCTGAGAGATGGGTGCATGAAAGAAGACTGGTCCTTGCATGGGCTGTAGTGTGAAAGCAGATCCCAAATCAGGAAGGAAAAGAGTTAGACCCTGTGAGGGTGAGAGTTGAGTTTTTTACATGACTCTCCTTCAAGCACTAGTATAACCGAGTGAGCCTTGTCTTTGGCATGTCAAAGCATCAAGTGCAACCCACAGCTATTCCCTTTTGCTGCAGGGCACGTTTTCCTAACTGACAATGCAAAGTCAATGTACAACTGCAGATTTCTTCAAGGCACATGGAACTGCAAACTCCCCTTTGACTTTCTCCCTTGGCAGTGATTGCATGTATGGATTCTAAAGATGTTTAAGGGCCACAGGGAAATTAAGACAAAATCGCAGCTGTACTACTTAAGAAATGTGGGAATAGAAAGGACATGGTTAAATTCATAGGGGTGTTCTGTTGTTCAAATCTGGGAACAAGGAATACAAGCCAGGTCTGGGCAGTGAATGTTAAAGCAGAAGTAAAAGGGGCAACATTAAAAGTATAAAAGGACTATTATAAACTCCTGATTTAGCCTTCTTAATAAAAACTGAAAGCTGGCATTGCTTCCAGTAAGGGCTACTGAAAGTGTGACTGTGTTAATACAGGGGGGGTCAAAGAGAGGGAAAGGAAGAGAAAACAAAGCATCAGGAGATAGTGTGCGCTTTTGGTGTCTGATTTTGCTGTTTATTAGCAAAGTTTGTCATGCAAAAAGGGTAGCTGGATTGCTCTACTTTACTTAGTGAAAGAAAGTTGAAGAGGCCTCACAGAGAAAGAAGAGAAGGAACTCATCTTTTTAACGTGCTCCGTTTTTCATTTTTGAATTCAGAGATTTCAAGCCCCAGACAACATCTAAGGCAGAAGTTAAACTAGGGAGAAGACAGAAGAGTTTACTTTCTTCTTTTTGGCCTGGCCGTAAGTGAGAGGTCATTTGAGGTCTCCTAAAGCTCTTTTACTGTGCTTTGAGGCAAGCCAAACGACCTTGGACTGGTTATGGCCTAAAAAAATCAAACTACTCTTAGTGCACAAGAAATCTGACTGACCCTCTTGAAGGTTCACCACCTATGCCTCTCTGTTGACTGTTGGCTTTAGATTGACCTAAGTCTGCAATAATGCAGGTGTAAATGAGGATCGAGTATAATTAATTTTTGCTTCCCCAGTGAACAATACAACATATTTGCCTGTATGAATGTCTGTATTTACAGGATAGGGTTTCATGACTGATTTGCCAGATCGGATTCAGAGAAAGGGTGTGAAGAATAAGGTAAGGGGGTATAGTGAGAACCTGCCCTCCCACACAGAATGTTCAGCATCTTGCAGAATTAATACCTTACTAAGGGTTGTTCTGATTCACATTTATAACAACTCTAATAAGAAACAAGCTACATTCAAACTTTGATCCAGATGTAAATTGGCTGCTGGTCAATTGAACAGAAATTATATCATCACTCACTAAGCCAGAGGCATCGAAAATATGTTGATTTATTTCTCAGTAGCAGTTGCTCAAAATCATTCTGCAGCTGTAACCAGAGAAGGCAACACAGGCTTGTTTCTCTGGTGCCTTGTAGCTCTGTCCTTTGGGGTCCAAGAGGAGGCAGCTGTGGCTGTGCTCTGGTACGTGGAAGCTCTGGATCTGATGAAAGGATTCAGGCAACAGTTTGCAAACCATGGCTCCTGGTGCTGCACTCCTAACTAGAGCAGGATCTCCTGCCTCTTGTGCTGGGAGGAAAAGCCTGTTTTAGAGAGCTAGACAAAACCCAATTATTAACTGGAAGGTAGGCATGGACAAGAGTAGGAATTTCTGTAGATTTAGACTCCTAGAGATTATAAAAGCATATTAAGATGTTATGAGACAAAATGCCCTGATCAATCTTCAATTTTAATAGAAGAAATTATGGAAAGAGATGGGGAATTGACATCAAGTGAGATACTAGTGAAGTAAATACAGTTAATTGTACATCAGGAACTCTTTGTAAAAGGCAGGAAAAGCAGCTGTTTGATCCTGTATTCATGAGTAATAAATTTCTTACAGATCTATGACTGTTTACTATGCATCAAGTTATCAGTATTTATTTCCATTTCTATTTCCATTTTATTCCAGATAATTATAAATGGCTAATATTCCCACAAGTACAAAGCTATAATGATGAACTTTCATCTCCTTCTGAGGACTTCATATCATTTTAAGAATAAGAAAATGTCCTCTAATCAAATCAAGTGTTTACTCCAGACCAAAAATGTACCCACAACTGTAAAAGACTTCAAGAGTGTCTCCCATTCCAAAGGGTGTCTGAAGATTCCTGTCAAAGATCAAAGGATTGTGCAAAGAGCTGTGTGTATGTGGAAATCTGTGTGTAGTTTATACACTCTGCTGGATAACAAATGCTGTGAGCATGGCTGTGAAAAAAATTAGAGTCCCTTTTTATTGTGTTAACCTGGATTGTACCACCATCATCATCAGTTTACCTTTGTTTTGAACTGAAATATCAAGGATTATAGATAGAAATACAATACTGGAGGGCTGTTAAAATGGACAATTTTTTGTAAGAGGCATCCATTCCAGTGGCCTAGCAAAGGCTTGCACTTGAGAATGGGAAGATATTTTTAGAGCCACAAATGATAGCTGAAGTCCTTAGTTTCACTGTTCCTCTATCAACAAATAACTATGAAAACTGGTAAATATTTCTAATACTAATCTTCCAGAATGACAACAGCTTAATAGTACTGTTGGTTAGTCCGTCACCTAATAGAGGTCCAAAGTTCCAACTCTACTGATGACTCATAGAAGTGTCAGTGTGATGCCATGTGACGCAGTTTGTTTTTCCATATGCTTTCCTGAAGGCCCTAGGAAATTACTCTCACAAAAGCATATTAAAAGGACTTTATTAATATAGCAGAGTTAATCAGAGTATAATCTAGGAAATACCAGAAGTGCCACAACCAGCCAACTGTTACTCCTCTGAGGTGTTGCAGTCCCCACTAATAAAATATCACAACCAAAATTATAATAAAAAAGCAAACAGATTTTTTTTTTGGGTCAGTCATGCTGTGCTCACTTTGAAAATGACTGCATGGTAAGGTGAGATTTTAAAAGTTCCAAACAGAAGCAATTAAGTTGGTGAAAGAAAATATAGCTATTTGCAAATATGCCTTCTCCTCCTTCACTCTCCAGCACAAGAGTACTCCTAAGGGACCAGTTAATTCCTGCATGTGTATGTACTGTTCTTTAGGTCACAGTACAGCAGACTGAGACACGGAATTTCAAGCCAAAATTGTTTTGCAATTAAGAAAGTGTTGCAAGGTGAAGTTGTGAGGGGAAATAATAAAAAAGGAGGTCTTTGGTATCATAACTTTTTTTTTTACTTCAATGGGTCTGAAACATATGTTTTAATCTATGGTACACACTTGAGAAACATAGTTTTGAATTAGGTCAGACTTAGATGTTTAAGAGAATTTATGAATGAGGGCAAAGCTATATATGTCGCACATTGTGTAATGTTTTGCTTTAAGAGTCTCTGGTTATCAAAGAATGTTTCATGCAAATTGTTGCTAGTGACATACGTTAAGAATAAAACCTGAGAAAACCTGGATGTTTTTTAAGTAGCTCACATTGCAAACACCTTACAGCTAATGGAATCCCTGCCTTACAGCAAGGAATTACTTTCCAGCAGGCCAGTGAGATATTAGTACAAATTAATGCTTTTCCACTGTCACAAAGAACACTTTGGATTGAACCAGGGTCTCCTGAGTCTTAGCCCAACTTTCATAGCCCTAAGCAATTGTAGGTAAACCCCTTCACGCTAACTAAAAATAGGATAAATACATTTTAAATGGCAAGCTTTTGAGAATTGTATTCTCTCAACAACCAGCCATGGAATACAGAACAAAGCAGAGCCCAAGTGTTAATTGCTCCAACCCCATAATTAAATGCAGACATACTGTACTCTGACTGTGATTCTTGAAAGCATGCCCACTTCTGTTTTTTTAGTGCAATAAAAAGGAACACCATCAATATTTTTTTGAGTAAATGCAGTTAGCAATGGCTGATGTGACAATAGGTTATCAGCATAATTATGATCAGAAATGACTTCATGCATTACTTACAAGCTAAAAAAGGAGAAAGCAGTAGTCAAGCCACTGCAAATGATTCTGCTTATTAACATCCTGTATGCTTTAGAAAGCAGTGAATGCGCATGTGTTTATTTTGTGGCTCTGTTGGGGAATGGCCCTGGGATCAGATTTAGTACATGCCTGTCTGGATGAGTCCATGCACTCAGTTGGACAGATGCAAGCCTGTCTGGCCCAGAAGTCAAACATTCACATCAGCACAGTGCCATGAGCACCCTCATGTGCATTGCTTCCTTGCTAGTATGTCTTCATAGGTCTGGACCAAAGGCCAACCCCATAACCAAAGTGTTTGCGATTAGAGCCGGTGTTCTCTTCCTGCACTTGCGCCCTGTGATCTGAGCTAGCATGAACAGTTTTCACCCAACTGACAGCATGTAAGTCCTGTTATCCCTCTCCAAGTCTGACCTTCACTGTTGGCTTTATTTAAGAACTAAATGAAAGTCGAATATTTATGATTTAGATGTGCCAAGATCAAGACTTTACTTCCCAATTAAATTCAAGTGGTTGGTTTAATAAACAAGAAATCCTTTCCAAAAAATGAAACAACGCCTTATATGCCTTCAGGGCTTGGACCCCCTAGGCTACTTTCTCCTTAATGTTTCATTTGCATCCTGCGCATTTTCTTTGTAAGTGAGTGTCTAGGTCTGCAGGAAAAAACAAAGCTGAGATTTTGTATGATTAGTTATGGGTGTTTAAGTCAAACATCAAATTTAATAGGCTGCAGGTAAATATGGGCAATAATTTTCATTTCCTTTAGAGGGTGGGCAACATTAGGGCATCGCTCTTGTCACCACCTGTGCATCGGTGAGGTCCCCTCAAGTGGGTAGGAAGGCAAGGATGCTGTTGCTCTCACTGCAAGGGGTCTCTCTGAGGAAGCCCTGGTCCCATGCTTGCACTTTGGAAGCGCACTGAACCAAAATACAGGTTACCTGAACCAAAATGCTCACGGTCCACCTCCTTCCTTCCCCTAAACACCAGCTATCCTTTGGGCATTTACCATCTGTCTCCAGATTCCCATGCAGAGAGGGGTTAAAAGCATTGCTACGTTTATACCCTATGCTCAGTGGACTTTGTACCACAATGGTTTCTTCTGTGCCCCAGCAGTACTGGCTGGTAATTTGAAAGGTGCTTTATGATCCCTGCAGAGTGAAATAAATTTGTAAGTGAGAGGTAAAGCCTTGCATCTGAATAGTGCTATAAAGCTGTTTAAATCCAGCAAGTTATACAGTCCTAAATACTATCCCCTTGGGGGCTGCATGAATTCTTGTGGGAGAGGAGGAAGAGTACTGCCTTGGTACTCAAATATAATACAGCCAGTGAATTAATCAATGAACTTTTGCCTCCCATATCAGTACTGTACCCTACTGTTGCATTTGCATTCTGCTGTACATATTTACTTAGAAATAAGACACTAAACTTGAGTAACCTGTGTTTGCTTTATAGAGTCTCTGATACAATCCAAACATCTTCCTGGAAAAAAAAAATTGTTCCTTTCTAAATTTGTCTGTGGTTTCAAACAGAAAATATTATTCTGCTGAAGCTGTTAAATGTGGTGCAATTGTTAAAAGTTAGTGGTGTGCTCAACCAAGATGCAATAGCATCCTTTGAACAGGTACACCATCCACGTAAACTGTCTCAGAGATCCTTATTAATAACAGCAAATAATTACTTTTAGTTCTATATCCAAACTCTTTTAGGCTCACGGGAATGCAAAGAGAGAGAGCTGACTTCACCAATGAGAACTGCAGCTATTATTTTGGCAGCATTGAACCTAGATTTATGGGATTCCATTAAGAAGGAATGCATTAACTCTACAACTGTCACCACTGCATTGATGTCAAAGGAAGTGCTCTGCCTGGCTTTGCTGACTTGATTGATGGAAAATAGTATATCAGTCTGGTTGCTCTCTCTCCGATGAGAAAGGCAAGTATCCTGGACCCCTGAAGCTATAGCAGAACTCTATTTTTTTTTTTTTTTTATTCTTGGCTAATTTTCCTGAATTCTTTGGCCCTGGCCAAAAATAATAGAGTTGACTTTTTTTACATTGCCCACAGAGGAAGCAACCCAACAGGCAGAGCAATGAAGTCGAACCCTTCTCACCTTCCAGTCCAGTTCAATTTCAAGCTTCAACTTTGAACAAATGCTATCACCACAAGTGGGCCAAACTTAAACAGCAAACTCAAAAAACTGTGTGTTTGGAGATCATTGCAGATTGAAACTCAGACAAAATCTGTATTGCAGGATAAAGATTTCTTTCTATGGGTCCACTCTCCCAGCAGACTGCAAAAATATTGGCTTCATCTCTGGTGAATACTTAAAATAGTACCTATTCCTGTAGCACATTAAAAAGGCACTTATTTTTTGCAGAGTGGGGAAGTTCTGCTCTTGCTCTTGAACAGACGGAGAACTGAGACACACAGGAAATGTCTAGTGAGTAAAATAACCAGAGACCATGATCTGGCCCTGAGGCCCGGCAGCACAGCATGGCTCAGCTCTACATACCACAGTCTCTTCTTTCCCTTCCCTACCCCCTCAGACCCAGGGTATTTGAGTCGAAATTGCCTGATGGGAATGGATCCTGGCACATGCTCTCCCCTGAAGTGAGTCTATGTGTTGTTTGGAAGAAGGGCAATCAGCACTGCAGCCTGTGCTCAGGAGCGTGCTGGCAATTACAGGGCATGGGCAACTGCAACCTCTGCTGCTGCCCTGCTCTGCCTGCCAGGGTAGGCACAGCAAAAGGAGCTGTGTGTCTTTTTATGGACCCTTAAAGGACTTGGCAGAAGACCAGCATTCAAGTCCGTAAATACGATCCCTGAAACTCTCTTCTAAACCTATTGGCATTTTAGTTTTTAACAGTAAGCTGAACCAGGTGGGTAACATTCTGCATTCTGCTTATGTTCCCAACTGCGACAACTGTAATGACCCAAGATATTTGCCTTTCTGCTCTGAAAGACTTCAACCAGATCAGGAAGGGCACTACTGTCACTCAAGTCAGGAAAATAATCTAAGGAGAAGGTAGGATCCACGATCAGCTAGATTAGATTTGCAAATGAGATCCCCAAGTGAGATCTCCAAGTGTACACACATACACATACACAGGCACGAGCTGTGTCCAACAGACAGGGCCCAGTAAAACCTTTCAGAACCATCTAACATATATGCAGCAAACAGGTTCTGCAAAAACCAATGCCAAGTGACATCCCCATAAGTCACACTGTGGAGGTCTTCCCATGTCTGACCCTGCTCCTATCTGTAGAAGGCACTGTGTTTATGGTGTTGACCAAGGACTGGAGAAATCTGAATTCCTCAAAAACCAAAAGGACAGGACAACAGTTAAATTATGTCCCGTACATAAGAGATAGAGAAAAGGGTAAACCATATTTTTCTATTTTCACTTCCGTCAAGAAGTAAATTTAAATTATGGAAGACAACATTTCATTACCTTCTTGCCAATCCACATTGATGATTTTGACTCTATGGATGAAAAAAAAAATTTAAGATGCTTTCTGTTAGTTTTCTTCCTGTGTTATTATTAGAAATTGTCCCTGTAGACTTAAAACTAATGTTCTCTTTACAGAAATAATCTCTATTATTCATAATATTTTTGGCGTGAAATTAGTCCTTCCACAAAGCCTCCCTATCTCATCTGGGAAAGATTAGTCTCTACTGTCTTCTTTCACTGCCCTCTTCTGTTACTCATCTGCTCATACTTCATCTCATCCAAAGCTTTTGCAAAAGCAAGGGACTTACACTGAATTCATTAATCAGTGTTTCTGAAGCTAAGATGTGGGGAAGTCTCACCCCTGCACATCCTCTCATCATTGCTGTGCTTATCATCATCTTAAATTGGTTTGTCAGCCAGCCACTCACCTCCGTTGATGTTTCTTGCTATGCCAACATCACACTCCCTATAAGAAATCATAAATTATGGCATGTAGCGAGATTCATATACCATTGAGCCAAAATAATCACTCAGAATTTTGTTGCTGACATTTCCCTCACAGCGTCTTGCACAAGTGGGTGTTTCTAATTTAAGTTTTTACATTTTCTTTCCACCAATTTTCATTCAAGGCTCATATTTTTATTAAATGTGAGCCATGGAGCTAACTCAGTCCACTGAGTTATTTCACAAATTATTAACCCAGAAACCATAATCTCTTAATTCTTTCTTCCAAAATGTATTTACATATTGGGTTTCTCTAAATTGCCCTCATGTAAGAATTGAGGTTGAAGTGATCTGCAGGTGGTGTTGCTCAAGGACTACTTGTATTCGCTGCGTGGGAAATTCAATGTGAGCCATACAGAAAAGATCATAAACATAGCTGTGTACAGAACGGTTTGAAAACAGGTCTTTTCCACAATAGGGAGCAGATTTTTCTCTACATTTGTTTGATCACCATCTTGCCCTTTCTAATACACTTAGTCATCACTCTTTTAGAGTACCAGGCAATGTGATTCAGCAATCTTTGGGAAAAACATAGAACAGATGTGTTTAGCCAGTCTGCTGGCTAATTGATAATATATCAGCTGACAGCCTGCAGGGGCACTGGCTGCAGATGTCTCTTGCTGAGACTTGTGATGACCATTATGAGTGCATTAAGCTTTGAATTTTGTATTTTTGTAAAGAACTCTGATCAGCTGATGGACATTTAAATATTCTGAAATAAGTATGCTAAACATATTCCTGACTATCAGATTTTATTATTAAAATCTGCAGTTGCCAGGAATTTGTTTTTGATATATTCATAGAAGGTATAAGATGGAAAGAACCAGCACAAGCTTTATTTGATAATATATATTCTTAATTGTCTGCATTAACTCTGCTAGGAAACTAGAAAGTCCTGTGCGGCAACCTAACACACACTTCCATCTTTCTGTTTGATTGCAAACTTTCAAATAAATAACAATTGGTAGGACTAGCAGAACAAAACAAGCATCTGTGTTTCTGCTTTGGTTTCCATTGCCATGATAATTATCTGTATGAAACTGGTTCATTACAGTAATATGTGCTCCACCATAACAGACCTGGTTGGTTTGGTCTAGTCACTCTTCAGAGGATTTAGCTTTTTATTACATTGAATCAAAATGAAAGAAGCAATCTCAATGAATAGCTGACTCTTGAGCTGAAACATGTTTTAGCCATTCATTTTTCGACAAGCTTTCAAAACTGTATTGCATATTTTAGCTATCAAAAAAAAAAACCTCTCAAGATGTGTTACTCATTTTAAACAAATGTTCCTATTGTAGTGTAAGATTTACATGTTTTTCTGGCTCTTACTCAGATGGATTCTTCATGGGGATCAAAGTGATAAAGTTCATTACATCAGAAAACTCACTCAGATCAACTTACAGTACTTCAATGAAAGCGAGTTTCCTTTGCTGGAACAACTTAAAGTACATGCATATATTTTGATGTTCCTGACTGCAGTCTTGTGATGTTCTCAGCCCAAATACTCTCCTTGTCTCCAGAGACAAAGTCATGCAAATATTCCAAGGTTATGCCCATTACACACAGGACACAATGTTGAAAGTTATAGCTTTAACAGAAATTGAAGTTATTTAACACTCTGCCAAGAGCTTGAATGCATCTTTCAGAAAGTTTTTTACTGTCTTCAGTAGGTTCATGATTTTAGCAGCAGGCAGACACAGATTAGGTTGCATATTTAATGAGTTATATGATTTTGGGTCTATTGCTGGCAGCTTTTCCTACAGAATATTGTCCTACTGTTCAAAAAGCAACATTCCTTTACACCTCTTCACCCATTCAAGACACTTTAAAACTGCTTGAGTTTGAGGCCTCATTGCATCACAAGGCAAAAGCAAACGTCAAACATTGGGACTTTTTTTCCAGAACAGAACTCATTTTCCAGCCACTCCTACATAAGTGACTGAAACTGATGGCCCCACCACCTTTTATTTGCACAAGCTTTCTGATTTCATGCAACATGAAATCACTCTGAGCTGATCCCCACAGCTTATGCTTATCAGTCAGCTGTGTTTTCAAACAGATAAATATTGCTGCCAACATTTGCTTATCACAAATGTAGACTGTGATACAGTTGTCTGAGTTACCCCCAAGTTAACTTTTTCCACCACTTTAACCTATGGAGGGAAATTTCTTTTGACATGCACACCTGGACAGAGCCCCTTTTACAACTGCCAGTTAGGAAGTATTTCCATTCTGTCCTGAGACAGATCCTACAGTACATGGAAGACATGAGGCACAGAGAGACTTGGGGCATGCAGACTGGTTCATGCCATGATTGCAGATAATGCTGATCTGCTACTATATTGCCCAGACAAGCAACGCCAGCCTGTGTGACAGAAATGTGCTGACCTGTGCAAAGATAAGTTAAGTACTCAGCAAAATGGATTATTAAAGAGCTAGAAAGTGATGGGTTGAAGGCATGTGTTTCCCTGGGTTCTCAAAGTGCTAACTGTGAGTATTTGTAAGTGATGTGTGGATAGTTTAGGTTTAAGTTTAAGAGCTGCCCAAGTACCTACACGTTTTGCTTACTAAGTGGGTCTTAAAAATGACCAGCAAAGACTTGCAGAGTTATGCTAAACATGGAGCAGTAAACCTACAGGACATTGTATATAATCTTCCTCTCTCTCTCCTTCCAAAACTGTTTCTGTGTCTGGCGTTAGAAACAAGCCCCAGAGAGAATACCAGGCTGTTCCTGTCTTAGCGCTAAGTCATATTCAACAACTTACATCCAATCCCCCTGCTACCTTTTCTTTCACAAGTTGGGGAGAAGGATACTATTTCAAAACAAGGGAAAATATGATAATCTCAGGAAAACAGGTGATTTCATGAAATTCTCACAATGTTGAGATGAAATCTTGCTGGAGGTCCTTATGGAATTTCACTGCCACTAAGCCAGAATCTGCACGTTAGACAAGATTCAGCTTTTAACTTGAAACCCAAACTTTGATTTAAAGCTGATCTTGACCCATATCTAGTCAACAACTCGTGAGTTTACATATTAAAGAAGCCTTGAGCTGTTTATTCCTTTTTAAAGCTGATGTGCTCCTGTTTGTAAAGTGAAGAAGAGTGTTTTCATTTTATTATTATAGTACCTTACATTTATATGGTATTTTTTTATCCCCAAAATTCTTAAGTGCTTTTGAAACCATACAGAAGGATCTCTTAATTCACTTCCAAAATACAATTCTTAATGCACTACTATAGCAGCCTAGTAGAGAATGTAGACCAGAAGTCTTTGGTGATCACAAACGAACAGGACCTTGGTTTTACATTTCACCTAAAACACAGCAGCTCCATCAGCAGTCTCCTGAACTCCAGACTGAGTTGTCATTTCAATTCCAACTCCAAAGAGAGACTGTCATCTCCTAAATCACAGATGCCACTCACAGCAGCACCAACACACTCCTCAGTGCCCTTCTACTCGAGCCATTGTCGGCCACAAATCCACTTCAACCCTTGGGATGCAATATGCCTATGCTGGAAAGTGTAAGAAGGGGTGGTAAAGGGGAAAAAATATCAGAGAAAAGATACTTGCCACTAATCTACACCTTCTTCTTGCCAAAATACAATCCACCTCTCATGTCTACTTTTAGTTATCCTCTTGTTTATAAGAACCACATACAGGGCCTTGCTTTAAACATAATACCACTGAGGCATAGAAGTCAAGCTATTAACACATAAAGCTCAATCAATAAATTATATTAATTCATGTATTGATCACATTATTTTAAAAATAAGCATAACAGCCCCTCTGGTAATATAAAACATGAGCAAATATAAATTTCAAATGATGCCTGAATTATCTCTCTCCCCAGAAATCACAGACTCATCCAGTAACATTGACAATTCACAAAGGCTGTTTATTTTTAATGGAATGCATCAGCAAAAATAAATTTCTGAAGTGACCAGAATATTTTGATGACAAATTATCTAAAAAACATTTTTGCATTGTTCTAAAACTCAGACTTAAGTCCCTAACTTTTTAAGTTACCGACCTTTTAAAATTATGCAGAAATGAAAAGCATTCATTCAAATATTTGTTTGGTTTATATGTATGCAAGTCCAATAATGTAAGAGCAAAATGTGGAAAAAAAATTTGTTATAAAGGTAGATGAGGAGACCAGCAAACTAAACCAAAATATATTTCAAAGGACAAGGCTTGCAAGTGCTAAAGCTGGAGGCTAACTAGCAAGTTGGGAAGTCTCATTTTTTATATGTCCAACTAGACACACCTCCAGTTTTCACAAGAAGTCTTGAATTTGGCACTTTAAATGGCAAATATTATTTGAATATTTTGTCTGGAAAGTGAAATTCAAGGAAAGAAAGAAAGAAAGAATTAATTATTTTTGTGGATTGTATCTATGATAAGAAAGCAGGAGACAAAACTGAGTATTTGTTGCAAGCTTGAAACTGATCCATTTTCATTTTCCAAGTAGATATTTCCAAGAATAATACAGGATTTGGGTCCACTTGTATGAATCTGGAAAGCTATGAGCACAATATCAGGCTAAGGCAGATACAGAGCAGGATCCCCAAGTGATAAGCAGCAGTAAAGCCGGAATGCAAGAGCTAATGAACTCAGTCTCACTTAATTCCCTTCAACTTTTCCTGTAAAGCAATTTCTTAAGAGTTTAGGTTGGTCCAGAAAAATTAAGAATACAGCACTAAAATAGGAAAAACAGTATCAAGTCAGCCTTTTGCTTAGTAAAATATGCAAAACCTTACTGTACTATTAAGGTACACAATCCAATTACTAAAATATGTAAAATCAAAATAATAAACATGCAGTTTGATTAGATGAGGATATAAAAGCTGTTGTAGTAAAATCAACATTTGAATGAATCAAGTTTATGAAAATTAAACCAGCAGAGCCTGCATATATTACTTAAGCATGCAAGCGTTACTAAAGCATTCAACATTTATAGGGAAAATAGTGGAAGTTTTGCTTTCATCTAGAATGGTATCACACATAGGCATGACCTCTGTCACCTCTTTAGTGCTAAATAAGTGAGCTTATCATGCTTAGTGGCAAATGACTTTCCATTAATTTTCATTGTTTATATTTTCCATTAAAAAAACCCCAAACTTTCAGGACATTATTCTTGGCACTGCAACATATTAAAATAATCATAATTTTAAGCATGCAAACAATGACCAGCTTTTTTTTGCTCACTCAGAAAGTGCAAAAGAAGGCCCACCCTGCCAGACTGCCTAATTCGTGCTGAACACAGAAATGTTGTTTCTGAGCTATGAAAGCCTGTTTCTCTAACAGAATGTTTCTATAAGTGAAGCTATTCAGGTTGCTGCCCTGAAGCTTTCTGTTTCCAGACTTCAGCCTCTATTTTTTGCAATAGAAAAAAGAAATGCAAAAATCAACATTTCAGGTTAGTCTTTGTGTTTCATTTGCAAAAAAAGCATTCAGAAAAATATCCATTTCGAACCCAAATCCACCAAAAACAGATGGAGTGTGGATAATTTTCTCCCATGTGTTCACATTTTTATCACAAGATTGTTTCATATACACAAAAGTGAAGGGTCATATATTATGCAAATGGCAATAAGAAGAAATGCAGTATCAAGTCTGAGAACCCATCATGTGTAACAACACCTTGCGGGCCACTGTCAATTGCTACAAGAAAAAAAGGTGGATGCTGCCTAGGGATGCATATCTGCTCTATTTATGGCCCTTCTGTTTCCTTTATTATCCCAAATTGACACATTTTCCTTGATCTCTTTCTCTTGCTCCAGAGATCCATTCAAAAGGTACTTTCCCAATGAGGAAGCAAAGGTTTAGCCTTTTTCTTTAGGCTTTTAGACTTGTTATCCTGAGTTTAGGAACTGTAAGCCTAACTCACCCCTCTACTTGGAGGGGAGATATCTGCTTATCTGCTGACCACTTTAGTCTTTTTTTCAACTCTTCCCTGTGGCCCTCGGCAGCAGATTTGAGCCTCTTGTTTTCCTATCAGGCAAGTTAGGCTATCTCCTCTCAACCCTGACAAGCATGCCCAATTGCTTGAGGGTTTAAAACAGTTAAAAGGGATGTGGGGTTTTTACTCCAGGTTTTTTGTTGCGTTTTTTTTTTTTTTCTTTTTTTCTCCTTCTTCTTAGTAGCTGCTATTAGCCTTACGCTCGCGTTTCAGTGAAATTTCTCCCAGCAGGGAAACTGCCTGCTGCAGGGTGCTTTGTTGCTTTCATAAATCTCTAATTAGGTCCCTATCTGATTTAACAAGAAGTCAATCCTGTCCCCAGTCATCTTGAAAGCTTTACAAATCTCTGCTTTTTGAAGATCCCAGTGAGAAAACAGCCTTCTACCTATCCCACAACTAATCTTTTCTACTTGCTTTGAAGGCGTTCCCTAATACCTCCACCCTAAATAAAAACGGAGCAATTAAATAGGAAAACACAGTAACATGCATTTCCACGCTCAAAGGGTGTCTGTCAAAGGGTTGTTAGGAATGGTTCCTGACTGAGGGCAAGGCCTTTTACTGGCAAAATCAGGTATAATTAAAGTAGGTGCAACTCCACAATGCTTTGGCAATATTAATATATTATTTGAATTTCTGAACCTTTGCTTTTTTTCTTGGGATTTTTGGTTTGCTTGTTTTTTAAAGGGTTAATTTACTTGAATTATCCAACAACCACAATTCTAGACTTGACAAAAGAGAGTCACCACTAGAATTTGTTAACATTTTCTCCACCTAGATGTTGGTCACTCCTTGTTTAGCAGCTATAGGAGAAAAATGGAAGAAGCAGCTTTTTAATTGTTGGAAACCCCGTCTGGAAACTGAGACCAGTAGAGTACAAGCATTGATTGTGTGCCTGAGGTACACTCCTGGGCTTTTAAAAGGAAATGTAACACTTCCAGAGTCTGAAGAGTTTATTGCTGTACATGTAACACAAGCGGGATTAAGAACAAGCAGTTTCTCTGATAGCAAACACTGAAATAGTCACACTCATGTTACCCTCCTCCACAACTTACATGGCTACTTCTTTTGTGGCTTTTGACCCCAAGGGAAGCCAATCTTAACCCAGTGGTTGCCTGGGAGGGTCATCTTTCTCTGCAGCTTTCAGTTTAAGTGCCAATAGACCCGACAAGATTAATACATCTACTAAGAAGTCATGCAAAGTACATTGCGAGAGGTGCTGTGTGCTCTCCACTCATTGGATCAGGCCAGAAGAAAACTGGAAAAATTGTACAAAACAGTGAGAGAGCATGAGAGCAGACTGGAGAAATTTCATGGCATGCTTTTCTTATTGTCATACTCTTCTGTCCACATCCATCACTTATTCCTGTGTATGACAGAAGGCAGAGCTATATGGTCAAATCTCATCTAGTGCTTTTCTAGTCTTACACAAGACTACAGTTCAAAAAGGACTATTTCATAGGAATTGTTTCACTTCAATTATATGAGCAGACATTAACACAGGAAATAAATCATGGCATTTATTTCTATGAGGTCTGAACTTCAAACTTTAAAATATTTTTTCTCCAAGCAATTATACAAGCAGTTTTGAGTCTGAACAGGGAGAAAGGAAGAACTGGAGACACAGCAGAGAACATTATAAATGTCACTAAGAATTTCAGTTCTTGATATCATTGAGAAGATAGACTCAGAAATAACTTCTATTGCTATGACATAGTGGTAAGTGCCAAAATCCATCAGGAGTGCACCTGTATCCCACATTTAGCTATCACTGGGCATTAGTACCACAAATTATTAGTACAAAAGCTAAAAAAGCCACCCCAAATCCTAAAGGACAAATGTATTGAACAGCAATTACTGCATCTTAGCAGAGCCAGAGCCTCTGTTTAATACTGAGTGCAAAGCAGAAGACAAAGATCCAAAGGCTCAGCCTGCAGTAATCCTGACTGTGAAACCCAGTAGCTAGGTGACTGAGCTAGAATGTTAAAAGCATTCCCAAGGAAGAATTTGTCACTTTTCTTTGTGAACTGTTTGATATAAACCACTGTCACTGTCAGCCAACAGTACTTTCCTTTCCCTCACTTGAATTTTTCAGTGTCAAATGCTTGAAAGGAAGTAGAGCTTTCATCTCTGCAGCACTAAAGGGCTGGCCAGTCTTGAACATGTTCGCCCATCACAGAATCAGCTGGGTTGGAAAAGACCTCCAAGATCATCAAGTCCAACCCTTAACCTTAAATCATAACCAGGTCTGCTCTTCACCTCATCTTTGGAAAGCGAGCAGACTCAACTTCCTCAGCATTGCTCTTCAGGTACGTTGTCCACACAACAAGACCATGTTTGTGCAGAAGGATGCCACTGGCATGGTTTCACCAGGCGAGGTCAGGGAGAGAGGTGCCTTTGGCCATTGTAGCAGTACTGGTAGAAGCTCCAGAATAGGTGATGTTCCAGCAGTAAAATTACACATGTGGTGTAATCTGTCTGCAGCTGCTCAAAGCACATCTTTGCCCGTGGTAGCGCATGCATGTGATGAGTGTCTTCCAGGTTGTAGTACTTACCAGCATCACTAACATATGCCCTAGTACATTTGGCAAAAAACTCTCCTGGAACTTTATCTAGGATCACATCCAACTTCCTAATATGCGCATATCTCTAAATATCAAAGCTAGCCATTTTATCCTAAAAGTAACACGGGGACATCACCAGTGCTAAGGAAGACTACTAGTGTATTGATGTGCAAATGAGGAAACAGGCCAAAATCTCAGGTTAGCTCTAATTTAAGAGCTACTTGGTAGAGAAATTGTCAGACACAGCAGGTCACTTCTTTGGAGCTTGGATTTGCATGTCAATACACAACATTCTCCCTCCTTAAAGGTAGATGGTCACTGAAGGGGGAATTTAAGGTAGCCTGGGGCTCTTTGGAGAAGGACTTTGTGAGAATTGAGACAATTTTGGTGGGGTCTGGAAAATGCCTACATATTGAACATGCAGATTAACAATGGAATAGAAATGAGATTTGTCACCTGGCACTGCTTTGGAAGAGGATCAAGTCTATTGCAAAGGGCTTTCCCAAGTGCAAATCATCCTTTTCATCTAAATCAGAAGAAACAAATTATAAAAGCAGCTCATCAGCACACTAAAGGATCAGGAATCCTATGGAAAAAACCTGTAGACATATTGGAACACTACAGCAATACTGATGTCATGTGTCTCAGTGATGAGCTATAAAGCAGGGGGTGAAGAAATACACCCATCTATGATCGCACATACAAAAACTCTACGAGTGAAGGAAAATAAGCAATCTATTAAATTATATTGGATCTATTAAAAAACTTGCATTTCACATTAAGGTAATAAAAGAAAACAGTGACATTGCTGCTGCCTGGCTCTTACCTCCTGTTAGGTACATTGCATTATTTCCAAGCAATGACAAACAAAACTGAACATTTCTCCAAAGGTCACACCTATCACAGGTTTTATTTTCTCATTTGATTCAGTGTATTAGGGTCTTGTTACTTTTTCTATTTCACCTATTTCGGTGAAGCAAGTCATTCCTCCTCTGGAGAGAAACCAAATGTTATTTATAGAGTTGAGTGAATATTTTGCAGCAAATAGCCTATCCAGTCAATTCAGATTTCCCTTCTGTTCATTATTTGTTTATGATCAGTTTGCTATTTGTTATCTCAAATTAGGGACAGTAGTTCAGCCTAGACCAATGGAAGATTTAGGCTGTCACATGGCAAGTCATCATACTTCATCAAATTAACAGCAAATGAAATTACTGGCAGTTGAATGCTAAGTATATTCTTCTGCCCATTAGCAGCAAAGCTTTCAAACAGGTCATTGGCACTACATTCAGGGTGGCCTGGCAAAGTTTTCCTTTCACCTTGATTAAGACTTTCACAACTCACATGGTCATCCTGCAAAGCGAAACAGATGAAACTGCAGCACGCAGTAGAGTTTCAGCCATAAAGTCTTTCTAAAGTCTCTCCCAGAATAATAAGCATTAACTTCACAGTTACAGGTACTGCATGCTAGGAAAAAAATTCTGACTTAGACCTCTATTTCCTGGTTCCTCTTTCAACAGCTAGTTTAGGCCCTTGCACAGATCTTTCACCTAGAACCTGTTTTTTTTCTGGTTCTGGCTATTATACCATGAGTAGCACAAGAAAAAGAAAAACAATATAGAAAAGATAGTTTACTCTTTCATAAAGGCCTGGAGATTTAGAGTTGCAAAGTAGTCCTTTTGCAGGCAGAACGCTACAGTGAAGCCACAGGTTTCTAATGTCACCACGGCATAGAGGAGCGTGAAGCCGTCTCACTGTAGACCAGTGTGCTTGGATGTCCGTAGAACACCTTGGTAGAGCATGCACAGAGAACTAGAGCTTCTGGAACAGGGTCCCTGTCCCTCCCCAGAGAAGCTCTGCCCTTGGGAATTATGCTAATGTGTACTTCTGTACATGACAAAAAACATACTGAAAAGAATCCAACAAAGGGTCACGGAGATGATGAAGGGACTGGAGCATCTCTTCTCTGAGGAAAGGCTGAGCAAGCTGCTAGTGTTCAGCCTGGAGTGGGGATTGAACATATATATGTATCTGAAGGGAGGGTGCAAAGATGATAAGCTTCTTGGCTCTTTTTGCTGGTGCCCAGTGACAGGACCAGAGGCACAAACTAAAACACAGAACGCTCTGTTTGAACACCAGGAAAACTTGTTTTTACTGAGAACTGGCAGTTTCCCAGGAAGTGGAGTCTCTATCCTTGGAGATATCCAAAAGCCATCTGGACATGCTCCTGCGCAATTGGCTGTAGATGGCTCTGACTGAGCAAGGAGTTGGACCAGACAACCTGCAGAGGTCCCTTCCTACCTCAACCATCCTGCAGTTCTGTGATGCTTCACATACCTGGAGCTGCAGGGATAACAGATGGCTACTCAGCCTAGTACTGGCTGCAACTTTCAACAATGGGTTGTCCTTGTTTTCCACTTCATTTATGAAAATGTTAAATAGTCCATGCTCCTAATTGTGACACCCTAATTCCTGACTACTAGCTATTTAATATTTGGCTACCTTTCATCAACAAATGTGTTGATATTAACTTTCAAGTCCAGACAATGTTCCCTGCTGATAATTTTTGAGAGATCCTGTCATATATATAGTAATAATAGTAATATAATGCAATAAATGTAATATAAATCAGAAGTCAGCTTCACTCTTTGTATTCACTATTTCTTGCAAAATTATTTGGTTTAATGATACAATCTGATCTTTAAAAATGACATGTCTCTTTTTTGAACTTGAAGAGACACATTTCAATTCGAATTGTGCCAAAAAAAAAAAAAAAATTAACATGGGAGAAAAAGTCTTGTCGTGCTGAAACAACTGGTAAAATTTCCATTGATTTCAGAAGCACTCAGATTTTTTTACTTGCTTAAGGTAGAATTACATCCAAGTGGCATAACTCAAGTCAAGATGGAAATAAAGATGTCTGCATCCATCAAAAACACCTGCTGCAGTTTTTCAGAAAAGCACAATACTTCTAAGGTCTGCCATACACCACAGCTGATGAACATTTTCCCCACAGAGGTAGGGAAGTCCACGAGAAGCAGAATTACTTTCAATATCATACGCTTTTTTTAGTAAATACTTTGGTAATATTTTTTTAGTACAGTACAATTTGTTAGGCTTTATGGCAAGCAGTAAATTAATAAGACCTACACACTGATTTTTATTACTTTAGGTAGAAAGATCACAGCTCTCTCAATGTAACTGAGCAACTGTAAAATACTGTTAACAACTAGATGAGAGAGAAGGAAGTGGAAAAGTCACCTCCACATTGATGACAGGTTCCTATTCTTCCTTTGTGGCTTTTGGGAAGGAAAGCTTTCAAATAAATTAAATAAATAAAATGAAGGGGAGAATAATGTGTTAGAAACCCTCTCTTTCTACCAGGGCTACCAAGGACTTTGTAGCTCACCATCAAAGGAATTCCTTACAATGAGCAGGATTGTCAGCCACTATGTTGCTAAAATACATTTTTCACGAATGCAAATGTATTTAAAAATCTTTTAAAATCCAGGGTCATAAAAACAATGCCCCACAGAGAAAAGTTTTAAAATCAAGTTAATACATCTTTCTTTCACAATAATTACCTGGTTAGCCCCATAAGAATACAAAGCCTACTGAGTATTGCCACTCCTATATTAGAAAAACAGGTCTAGGCCAGTATCAGGATGCTTCACAGAGTGAGCATTTACAAAATGCAGAATATGGTCACAGACATGACACTTCACCAAACAGAAGATATATTTTTATGTGGATCTCACTTTGGATGACATAAGGAGAATTCCCGTAGAAGTCCATGAATGTGCTTGGGTACAAAATCAAAGTCAGTAAGAAGAGGATCGTGGAAGGCTAAGGGTTGCAACCTCACATTGATCTGGTGTGCACAGATAGTCTCCAAACGTTCAAATAACAAACTTAGGTTTACAGCATCAGTGAAAAATCAGATCTGCTGAAAGGATGTACAGGATCTGCCTACACCAGCAGCACAGTAGGAGCAAGTCTGGAAAAATTCACGGTTGGTTTTGAGGAGCCAGTGCCCACTTTGTACCTGTTCTATATCTGGAGCTTTCCCCTGACTGGCTGCAGTCTGTTCTGGTGCACAGAAGGCCCATGAGCAAGTCAGAGTGCCTGAGACAGACCTCAACCGCCATCCCGTTCTTTTGCCTCATTTTAAGGAAAGCCCACCCTCATACTCTGGGATGTCTCTGCAATGTGCACACAAGTATGGCAAATGGGTATGGTCAGAAAACATGCTGTAAAGCAGGTTCCCACTCTGGACTACATCACCGGTTTAGGCACAGCCTTAGAGACTGGTATTGATGCAGCTGTTTTTGAAGGAGAGGCGAGAGAACACTTGATGTTAATTTTCTCAAAAAGCCAATTCAGGGAGCAGGAGTAAGATCTAAGATGTGAAAACGAGAGTGAATGTGGCGACATAAAATCCAACTTCCTTAAAGGCTTGAAGAGTGATTTGGGAATCACTCTTCAGACTGACTGTACAGCCTGTATAACACCACCTCTGTGGGCATCAGGGGTTGCAAAGCTGTAAGAAAAAAAAGTGCACTTCAAATAGAGCATGAGAGTCATGGGAGATAAACTCCCCTAGTTAATAAGAAAAAAGACTGGGAAACTGGAGCAATGGCTGATGTAGCTTTGTATGCTGCCTGCTGGGATGACAGTGAAGTACCTCAGTGGATGGTGTTTTGGGACAGAGAAAGACATGCACATTCACATGTGATGGCATAAATGAGGAGAAGACCACTCGACAGAGTGGCTATGGGAGTAGGTAGGTCAGAGACACATTTTACAGACAGTGATCTGGAGGCAATAAAAGACAAGTGTCAGGGAGAACTGAGAAGCAGCAGCAAGAGCATCAGTAGAAAGGTCAGGTTTATACAGAATAAACTGAAGGTGCTTCTTTGTCCACCTTTGAGGCGACATGAAGCACCATGAGCAGATGTAGGCACCCAAGAAGTGGCTGAAGACAGAAGATGGTTCCAGGAAATTCAGAAAGATGCAGGTACTGCTGGATTTGTGGGACAGCTGATGTGTGAAGCCATGTGGGTCCCTGAGCCTGCTGCTGCCCTGTTTGGACACAGGTGGTTGACAGGAGTTGAAGGGAAGGAGGCAGCAGCTGTAGATCTAAGGGGTCAAGCACAGCAACAAACAGTGTCTCCCCTTGGATCACAACTTTGTCCCTTCCGCTTCCACTCTTTGCCTGCAGCCATCCTCACCACTCAGGGCATCAAAAAAGCAAGCCCTACAGTGCTTTGCAATGAATGTCAAATAGATATGGTCTAAAGTGGCTAGAGACAAAATAATTTTCTGCTAGCTTAACATTTTATTATGGCTTTTTGGATAGCTATGTATTTTACCAAGACCTTTAAAATAGTTCCAAGAATTTGACACACTGGTTTCCAAGAAGAGAGCAAAGAATTCCGAAAGGTGTTTTACATGCTGTGAAATTGCAGGTTCTTTCCTTTGTTCTAAATTTACTAGTAATTAATTTCCTTTAGCAATCCCATATTTGAATCTTGGCACTATAAAACTGAGGGGCTGAACACAAGCCTTCAAAGGCAGATGGTTGATGGGCTAATGCAGAGTGCCCTGTAATAATTCAGATTTTAGTTTTTGAGGAAGTCTTTGAGTAATGTTCTTATCATAGCCTATGTGAACAACTAGCATCTGGCTGATGAAATAAATGATGAAAACCAAACTATAGGGATGAATTTATAACTATATTTAGCTTGTCTGTGAAAACAGTGTACATTTTCCTCAGTCTAGCCTTTCACCCTGTGTTTTCAGGCACAAAGGCACTAACCTAAGTTTACTTTCCAAGTAAAAGGGAACACAAAGTGGAAATAGTGTAAGCACTGAAAACACAGATTTGTAACACTTTTCACTGTTACTAGGGCAAGGCAGAACTGCACTATTTACTTTCCTGTATCTAACACCAGTATTCTGTCTCAAAACACACATACCTACATTATATTTTTATTTGTAGACATGTCACCCCAAAGTTTGTGAGGTCATTAATACAGAAAGAATGTAGTCTATAATTTTAAAGACATTTCCAGCTGCAGCAGGTTTGCACTGAAACTGCTCATGGTTGGTTTCAGGAAGACTTTGTGTTTTTCTCCCCCTTTTGACATATTTGTCTCCCCATCAAAAAAAAACAGTTTTGCTGCTTTCTGGATTCAAACTAAAGCAAACTGCTGGCCAGGCTGAAATCAGTTGAGAAGTAATGCACTTTAAAATGCAAAAGGCACTGAAGGTACTGTAGCTTTTCTGTACTCTAGGGTGAATATCACCATCTGCGGTGTTTGTGGTTGAGACTGACCTCACTTTGTATTGGACAAAAGTAATTGTGGGCATCAAAAGTAGTTTACACAGGGAAAAATCTTCATGTGACCAATCTGCAGTCGGAACACAACCTCTGCACAAAACCCAGCAAGCATCTACAAGGCATTAATTTTTTTCAAAGGTGAGGAGCATTTTACAGTCTAGCAAAATCCTCTTCAGTGAACACTTCGGTTCTGAGGTCCTTCTCCCACAGACTCAAGCGTCTGCTTCCCAACCCTCTCCCTCTTTATCCAGCCAATGCTGAAAGCCACCAATGAGCGAAGTAGCTGTTCTCCAGATTTCCAAGTATGAGCTATTTTGCTAATTCCCACAGTCGTGCACTAAAGAGGCTCAGCAAACACACCAAACTGCCAGTCACCAGCCTATTAACATCTCTGCAGAGGAACAGTGCTATTTCCAAGTCGGGATCCTGCCCCTTCTCACAAAGCAATTTTCTACTGAGATTTCTAACTAAAAGGAACCCAGTAGCTTTCCTGCAAGTAAATAGCTCGTTAAGGCTGGAAGTAGGGTTTGTGTGGCAAGACTGTCCTATGCAAATCGGAGCTGATGAGCACTTAACTAATCTGTTTACAGACCAGAGCTGCTGGGCAGGCCTCAGCGATTTTCTATCAAAGCGAAGAACCATTCTTTATGGGCATCTGGTTGTCCCTGAATTGGTAGTTTAAGCATATACCCGTGCTTCAAAGAAAGATCAAAGGATTTATTACTTCTAAATGAGTGCATTATTTCCACTTACTACTTTATTGTTTGCAATGTGTTATTAACAGCGCCATGGCAGAGTTACCTTAAGACTCAGGTTTCTCATAGATTTCTGAATGTGATTTTAGATGTTATATGTAGCTTATAGCATGCAGGCTGTCACACTGATGGAGAAGGAAGTAAAATACTAGCAAACAGATTAGAGCATCCATTTGTAGAAAACTGAATTTAAAAAAAAAAAAAAAGGCAACAAAGCAAACCAGCTATATTGTAATACAAAAACCGGCTATTTTTAATTTTTACTGTAAATTTAAACAATGATTGTCTTAAAATGACAGACACAGGTCAGTGGACAGCCCCAGTTTTTGGCTCCTCTTCATACGAAAAGAAACTCACATTGCTCCTGCTCTCAGAAAAAAAGCTGAGATACCACAGTCACGAAGTAGCACAACGATCAGTTCAATGAACAAATTCCTATTACCCCATAAATGCCTGCCATCCCCATCCTTTTGGCTTACTGTTTATAGCTCCGTTTACTTATTAAGTCTGGAAGAAACAAGGGAGACACATTCATTATGTGCTTTCTGGCACTACTGGGAGCACATGGAGAGCAAGTAAGACCTAACATCTTATTTGCAGGCGCACTGAAGGTCTACAGTCAGCTAGGGCACAGCACTGGAAAAGGAATTTCTGGAAGGAAGTGCAGAAGTGAATTCCAAGCAGACAGGGCCAAGGCAGACAAAGCTGCCAAAACTAGAGCCACAAGCGGCCCCAGGGAGAGTTTGGAGAGACTGGTGTGAGGTTTATTGCTCAGGCAGCAGAGCTGGGTGGTGCGATGTGGGACAGGAACTGCATTCTGCCAGCTGTGACTTTAGTGGTAGTATCTAAAGATGTCTGCAGACTCAGTGTCTCCGTCTTTATCATGGTGCCGGAGGGAGCAGATTGCGGTTCCCTTATCTGTTTTACAAGGAACCACCTTTCCCTGATAGACCCACTAGGTCACACAGCACAAGATGCTGCTTACTTCTATTTTATTAAACAGAGACCCCGTTTGCATCCACACAAGCTAACAGTTATCTACCCAAGGACAAGCAGAGGAAAAAAAGTCACAACAGTAGGAGGTGGGGACAGGATCCAATGGCTTTTTTAGTGAGACTAACATGTTGGCATCAGGTCCTCTGACCTGCCAATCTCCATCTGTTTAGCAGTGTTTTTCTCTCCATCTCCTGACAAGGACCAGAAATTGGCTATTTTTGATCACAAAAAACAAATGTAGCTCTAACACAGTCAAATACAGGAAAAAAACCCCAAACAACTGACACACTGCAGATTCCTGGTGCCTTGCAATATATAGGTTCAAACAATGTGGAGCTTGTATGAAAACCTTTTAAGCAGAAATGGAGAGGAATCTAAGCATATCTTAAACTCCCTGAGTCTGAAGCTTCGGCTTCAATCAGCAGAGAGTGATTGAACTCAGTCTTTTTTGTGGACTGCAGCCCGACTGCTGCCTGACACAATTACACAACACCACGGGGACTTCTCCTAGGAATTGTACAAACAGAGGAAAAAGCAACAGGGCACAGACTGCCAGAGGATGCTGTAGAACAGATAACAGCTGCAACATCAAATGCATTAGCCTACTATAAATATTGGTCACTGAAACCTTCCAGGCTCTTAAGTCACAGAATAACATGACAGGAAAGCAAAAATGACCCGCTATTCTAGCCACAAACCAGACAGTTTAGGTACTGCACACTGCCTGTCTACACAGCACTGCTGTCCCAGTATTTACCCAGGAAAGCCTCTGGGACTCGGTAGCTGCAGATACAGAAACGCACTAGCTTACAGCTGGCTCAGGTATGCCTGCAACCAGTGGCTACAGCTCAGTTAATGCCGTTAAACCAGTTGGAAAAAGGGACTCAGAACAAAGCAGGCAGCTCAGAGACTCTATTTAAGGAGTATTCTTTAAGTTACTTCCCACATCACTTTCTTCCCTACAGCTGCTGGTGCCTTAAGCTGCCTGCACAAATACAAGCTCATTTTGTCATGCATCTCAAACTGGGAGATAGCAGCAACACTTGATTCTGGGCAGATAAAGCTTATGCATGACCACATTAGAAGGCTACTACTTTTGTTCTACTTGTCTGCTTTTTCTTTTGAATTTCAACAAGACAAAAATACAATTAATTTATTTTCTAAAAATACTATAAAGACTGAAATGTAGTGTAACAATATTTGCATTTCTTCACAGAGTAGCAGCATTTTAGGTACAGGCAAACATCTTTTTATCAGTTGGATTTCAGTTGGTTTTGGTCAGTCCTCCAAGTCTTTTTGAAATCAGTGAACTTCATAAAACATATGTTAGCACATTTATTATCTCCATTTACACCATTTCCTCTAACAAACCAAAGTCTGTCATCACTAATGGAGGCTCAGTAAAACTAAATGAAGAAACAGACTGAGGTATTCCTTACTTCAAATGAAAATCCAGACCTCATCTCAGGGTCAAGGTCAAAAGGAAGAGTTGGGTGTAAATGCATAAAGAGCCAGACGGCTTTTAATTATACAGTAGTTGTTATGAGACATTTACTACTTTAGAAAGGTTCATCCACCTGTTCCAATTTACCCCAAGTGCTTACAATCCATGATGAATGCCAAAACCCAAAAAATCACCGCCATATGGATGCCTAGTTCATACATCTATTGAACACACCAACCATACAAAAATACTCATTTTCTGTCCCCTTAAGAAAACTTTGTAATGGCTGCTATTATTGAAAAAATTTAATGTGTAATTGTGCTAGAAGGCTGGAGAAGTTGTGACAAATCACAAATAGGAAGCAGCAAATCTCAAAACTGCCAGCAGCCTTTAAAGACCACACATCCATTGCAGTGTTGCACAGAACAGTAAAGACATTTTTGCTATTGAAAGCTTGAGCTTTTCAGAAGGACCATTTATTCTAATTTGTAGATGTTGAAGTAAACTTCTCCCACTCCTGAAATATAATTTCTCAGTTTTGCCAGAGTTGCGCTAAGAGTTCTAAGAACTTCAGACTGAAGTCCATGAAGTCTACAAGTCCCCCAAACTTCAAGAAGGTCTCAGTAAACCTTAAGTCTAAAATACTGCAGAGAAATCTAGCTCCACATGTGTCAGTGTATCAAGGAAACAAAACAGAGGTTTCCAAACTGCTTCAAAGTTTCCACAACTTACTAGCCAATCTTGTAAGGACAATATTCTCAACTTTTCCTGAGAAAAGCTGGATTACATCTATTTTTATATGAGGGAGGAGAAGACTATGACCAGTCAAAAGCAACAGGTATCACTACTGGTCCAAACTTGTGCTTGGATAGATTTTGTCTTATAAATCAAGCAGGTAGACTAGAAGCATAGACAGATATGTAGTGCATAAATACAGTAACCCTTGTAAAATGGCAGCCCTTCTCTGCTTGCTTCAGGGGTGGCCCCAGTCTTTCAGTTCCATAAACCATTTGATAAAATCTCCTTGTGGCAAAGAGTTGTTAAGATTTAAACAGCTGAAAAGACAGGTAGCTCTGTTCTCAGGCAAGCAGAGACAGTGGTTATTTTTTACCCCTCAGCATCTCCCTCATCCAGTGTGGGACACAGCTGGGATGGAGATCAGCAATATGAACTTCAGCAGCTTGTGCTGCCTCCTTCCTCTCACAGCCACCACAACTTCTCATAATCCTAATGCCAGTAATGTGGCACAACCCCTGCCAGAGCACTGTGCTTGAGCTTCTCCACAGCTGCAACTTGGCCACATCAGCACTGTAATCACATGGGCATTCAACACACACTGTGAGATCTTGGCAGCATTGTACTGAATGGCCAAATCCCCACTGATCAAAGCAGAGTCAGACTACCACGTATAATACTTTTACTTGGTCAGAATACCTTCTCTTCCTCCTGAGGCTTGTAAGAGCCATAAATAAAGTTAAAGCAATACAGTACTCAGTGGTTTTAATAGAAGGCCTCCTCTGTTAAACGACCACCAAAAACAGTTGCTTAAGACTGGTTATACTGAATCATAAATGACAGAAGGCTGCTGAGAGTTTTTTTAAAAACACATCACTACTTTTATTGGTTGTCAATGTTTTCCTGTTAGTCAATAAATGCATTTGATATAGGTGAGCTTCCAAAGTAAGCATGATGGAAGGGCTGGTTTAACATCCAAACTAATTTAAAAAGAAGTCACCTCAAGTTTCCCTTTGGGACATTTACAATATATGTTGTTAATATGTTGCACCTAATTTGTGTGTATGCACTGAGAGGTAATTAGTGTGGAAATTCAATCAATTTTACCATCTTTCTGTTCAGCTCAACAAATTACAGTTTTCAACACCTGTTTCTGGCAGTAACAACAGTTTTAGTATTTGCCTAATTTCCACAGACCAGGAATATACCCCAAGCACAAGATACATTATAAATATATGCACATGCAGAATAGCCATAGATTGTATGAATACCATCACAACTATATGTTTACAGTCACACAATATTTCCCTGCAGAATTAGTAAAAAAAATACGTATTCTAATATAAATCATATTATTGGTTGCAGTTATTGGACATCATTGAAGTTTTCAAGGCACTTTCTATAATAAGATTTAGTTAAAAAGTTGTTTCTGACTTTGCCAAACTAACTGCCTGTTCTAAAACTTTATGTGCTGGCTGTCTGCCCTGACGCTGGGGTTTTGGTTTTTTGCTTGTTTGTTTGTTTAATTTCAGCCAAAATTCTCCTCCAAGAAGGAGACCACAGAACACTTTCTTGGTTTGCCAAAATGGCAGTCTGGCAGCCTCTCCTCCAACTTGAGCACCCTGTGCTTTGGAGTAGGAATTTAAAATTTGATGAGAGGTTTTGAGGAAGGAGAAATGAACCCCATGAAGCCTAAGATACAAGCCTCTGAGAGAACCATAAAAATAACAACGAGGTTTCCACATACTTAACAGAGACCTTATGATTTCAGAGGCCAAAAGCTTCGAAGACTGGGTCTCACTGAGCATATTCTCTTCCGTCATGACTCTCAACAATTGTACGTGCATGTAATGTCTCCAGAAAACAAATGACTATGCTTCCTTTAAGCCCAGGATTACAGGTACACCCAGAGTTACCAGCAAACACTTTCACTGCAAATGCCCCGAGGCTGGGGCAGAGAGTAGAAGGAAGTGTCTCTCAGCAGTCCGGTTGATGCCAACCAGATATCCAAGTTATATAGCGAAGCTACAAACTTAACCAGGACACTCCTACAATTCCTTACCTCATCCATTCATTATAAAACTTCCAAACGAACAAGGATCCCACTGGCAAAAACATCCTTCTCTAGCTGACCCCAAATTCGTAACAAGACCAGATCCATCCTTTGTATTATATGAGGAAGGAGTTCCATAGGAAAAAAAAATGTTGTAACGTGATCTTGTTACCAAAAGTAAAACCACACATCTGCAACTGTGGTTCCATGTTTTTGTGCTTTCCAGGATTAGAGTGGTTATGATGTTACCAATTTGTTAAAATACAGTATCCCAGTTCTCTGACCATTCATAGAATTGAGCTAATTCATGTCCCCACTTTTGATAATCTAATGTGCACATATAAAAGGATCCATCATAAAATCAAAACAGGACTGTAAATGCATAATTGATTGTTCAGGTTAGAGCCTAAATGTGCATAGTTCTAGCAAAATCAAAACGAGTACTTATAAAGCCAAATGTGTACTTGTACTCTTGCAAGACCAAGGAGATGGTAAATGATACGCAAATATATTACCATCTGCGTTTCTCAGCAAGAGCTTTTGAAAAGCTTGGTTATGCAAGATAAGATGGTAATCTGTAGAAAACCAATCAAATTAAAAACTAAGACCACTTAGTACAAGTTTTGGTTAATACTGTGTGTATAAGACAGCATCAAAACAAAATGCAAATAATCATACAGCAAGTATTTACCAGCATAGATTTTATTTCTTTTCAAAATAATGAGGTTTGTTTAGATTTAAAATATTTCAGTAATTAACTAAAACAAATGTACACTTTGTTAGAACTTCTGTTAAGTGCCCATCTTGAGTTCTGAAAATGTGTGACAGAATACAAGAAAATATAAAATTGGGTTAGCAAAATACAATAACGGAGCTTTACATGAGGGACACACATTCTATATTATTTTAACTAAGTCTATCAGGTAAACATGCTGTAACAGCTTTCCACTTAGAACAAGTGCCCTATAAACTTAATCTGCAACCTGAATCCCAGGACAAATTCATTTCTGACCAACCCAAGACTAGAAGGTCCAAGGAAAAAAAAAATCCATATCAAGCTGTGTTTCTTCATTGAACAAATATTCCCTTTTTCCATAAAGTATTAATTTAAAATTTTAATAGATCACTATATATGATAAAATCACAATAAAACATTCTCTTATTATTCATGATTCAACTACCTTTGTAGCCATAATGTAAGTTATTTTATATGCAAACCGTTAAGTGTTTAATAAAAAAAATATTTATTTACTGTGTCTAGTGAAAAAAAAACATTGACGGTTCTTAAAAAAAAAAAAAAAGGACTTGCTGTTGGCTATTACCAAACAATTCCTTCCTGTGACTTGCTTTTTCAAGAATTATGAAGAAACTCTGGAGTTTGTTGCGATCTAGACAACTAAAGATGATTAGTCTGTATGGGAGCAGGATGCACAGTACTTGATTAAACCCACAAACTTCTCAAACAATCTATAAGGATAAAAGAATGTGTTTTGTTATTGTGTCCATTTCCAAAGAACAGATCACAAGGCTTCCTCCTCACGTAAAAACTGGAACACAGCTGAGAAGTCTTTCAGGGCATAGCCTTTGGCACACATCATCCTGTAGATCTGATGTGCCTGGGATCCCAAAGGAACTGGTGTCTTCGTGTTAGTGGCAGAAATCTGGGCCAAGCCAAGATCCTGTGGGGAGCAAGAAAAGGGAGGAAGAGGGCAGAGAGGAAGAACGGAAGGAAAGAAGAAGAGAAAAAGTCACAGGAGGAACAACCAGGAGCCGTGTACGTATTATAGGTTATTTGGCTTTCAGTGTGACAAGAACTCTACTGCCAACAAATACAATACTACAGCCTTAAAATTTCAGTCCTGGAAGAAGTGAGTTTTGTTTAGTTTTTATTCTTTAAAACAGTAATTCAGTGGTATTCAACAGAAAAACCTCAAACTTTGCCAGGTAGACAACCACCTTAAGAAGAGGAGGAATTTTAAGATTCTAGATCACTATCTAACATGGTAGCAAGACTCAGACTCTTCCCCACTGTGTTATGTCATCTTCAAAAAGAAAATCTCCCTGGCTATTCACTGAAACTTTCAGAACGTAGGTTCTAATAGCATCTTTTTCTTGTCTGGGCAAGAGGACCTCTTTATTTCTAGAAACTGGTTATGAATCAAGCAGAAGGAATTTAAAAAACAAGAAAATTGAAGCCACTTAGCATACATGCATTTATTGTAATGTAACCAGTTAATGGCAAAATGAGAGGCATAGGCCACTTTGTGAATATAAATGGTTTGGAGCCTAACTGGAAGGGTGTATTAGAGAGTTCCTCAGGGGACTGTCCTGGGTCTGCTGCAATTCAAAGTTTTCCTTAGTGACTATCTTTAATAAAGGGATACAGAGAATAATGCCACAACATTTTTAAACCCTAAATTTGGGGCAAAAAAGGGAGGGAAGGTTCAAAGAGGATGAATTCGAAACCTGTCCTCCAAGAGCCCTTGGTCAACTACAGTCATAATCTGAAATAAATAGGAGAGAAGCCAAAGTACCAAGCACTATGACTAACCATGGTTAGCCAGAAATAGTCAGCTGCATGCATCCTGGACAGAAATGACAAGCTAGGCTGGAGGATGCCTTGAACTCTAGGCTGAGTAACACATGAAACCAAGTAAAGCAGGAACTGCTACAAAGGGTCTGTATATATAAACAGATCTCTTGTCTAAGTAGAAAAGTAATGCCTGCACTCAAGGTTGTCTTTATAAGGTCTTGTTAATGAAATCAATTTTGTCTTCCATATTCCAAGAAAGTTGCAAAAGAACCCCTCAAGTGATACTAGGAAATGTCTACATTTCGTGTCCATACAGAACTATGGTGGTTTATAGCATCTGTTGTGTGATTGATTTTTTTTTCCTTGTTCTTAAGTGGTTTGGGTTGGAAGGGACCTTAAAAATCACTTAGTTTCAACCCCCCAGTCATGGGAAGGGACACCTTCCACTAGACCAGGCTGCCCCATTCAACCTGATCTTGAACACTTCCAGGAAAGGGCATCCACAATTTCTATGGGCAACTTGTTCCAGTGCCTCACCACCCTCATAGCAAAGAATTTCTTCCTAATATCTTCCTAATATCTAACCTAAAACTACCCTTTTTCAGTTTGAAGCCATTACCCCTTGTCCTGTCACTACACACCCTTATCAAGTGTCTCTCCATGTCTCTTGTAGGCCTCCTATAGGTCTTGGAAGGTCTCGCTGGAGCCTTCTCTTCTTTAGGTTGAACAACCCCAACTCTCTCAGCCTGTCTTCATAGAGAGATGATCCAGCCCTCTGATGATACTCATCGCCTTCCTCTGCGCTCACTCCAGCAGGTCCCTTTTCCTTTTATGTTGGGGGCCCCAGAGCTGGATGCAGCACTCCACGTGGGGTATCACAAGAGCAGACAGAGAAGGAGAATCACCTTCCTTGCCCTGCTGGCCATGCTGCCTTTGATGTATCTCAGGATGCAGATGGATTTCTGGGCTGCAAGTGTGCATTTCCAGGTCACACTGAGCTTCTCATCAACCAACATGTCCAAGTCCTTCTCCCCAGGGCTGCTCTCAATCCATTCTCTGCCCAGCCTGTATTTGTGGCTTTGGGATTTCCCTGACCTGCGTGTAGCACCTTGCACTTGGCCTTGATGAATTTCACAAGGTTTGCATGGGCCCACCTCTAACACTTGCCTATGTCTTTGAGTACCTCAGCCTTCTCCAAATCCTGGGAAACCAGGTCTCCTATTTCTTTCTGGAGAGCACCTCCATTTTCCCTGGTCTTCTTTTTATCATCGATGTAACCACAGAAGCTTTTCTTGTTGCTGGTCATTGACATAGAGGGCAACATCCCCTCCTCATCTACCTGCTTGCCCTTCCTAAAGAGCCCATATCCTTCCACTCCGGCACCCCAGCCATCTCACCATGTCTCCGCAATGCTAACAAGATCACAGCCCTGCAGGCATGCAAACAGCATGGGCACAAAGTCAATTAAGTTGGGCCTTGATGAAACCACCTTACTGAGTGGAGCCGCTGCAATTCCTCTGTGTAGCTCTTCAGGTGCTCTCCTGCTGATCTGCAATCCATCTCCAGGCTCTGGGCAGCTGTTGCTGTCACTGGCATCAAACTGGTAGGAGTGGGATGGCTGGAGGTTCCCCTCCTCCAGCAAGTTTAGTTCAAAGCCCTCTTCACCAGCTGCACGAGTCTGCAACTGAAGATGCTCCTCCCCTTCTCTGACAGATGGACCCCATCTTTGATACAAAAGAACTGAGAGACTGCAATACTGCCGAGAGCACCTTTGACTTCTCAGGGATGACTTACAAGACAGGTCTTTACTTTCTGTGTGTCTGGATTTGAATTAGCACAAGGAAATTCAAGATCTTACTCTACTCTCTAAATGTCACTTTGATCTGTAAATCGGCTCTATAAAGGTCATTCTGATACAAATCAGAATTATAGTTACTTTTCCTATTACCCTTGAATGACTTCAAGATCTAGGAAAATGGAAAAACATATATATCAGATGACACAAGATCCAAAACAGTTTTCATCTGCGTCACGGCAGATCACTTCTTCTTGTCTAGCAACTCTGTTGAAAGATTGATGACCTGACAAATCTAGGAACAGTTACTTTAACCTCAGTTAAAATAAGATATTCCATGACATATTCCTAGCTTCTTATAAATGCTCTTTGTGAAACCTGTCCCATATTATTCCTTTTATTCAAGAAAGCTTAAATCACATAATGGAATATTAGAATGGCAATAATCATCTAACTCCAAACTAGTGAAGGGACATTCACAGAAACAATCCCTGAAAATTGTGAATAGACTGCTAGTATAAATAGTTTCATAAATGTCTTGGTTTTGGCCAAGGACAGGGTTAATTTTTCACAGAAGCCGGGAGGGGGCAGAGCCTGAAGTCCCGTGGCCAGGGTCAAGACCCTAATGTTATTCAATACCATCTTACATCATTGCCAGGGACAGGGGAAAGGCACTCTCTCTTATTTCCAGGAAGAAAGGATGTTTCTTTCTGGACAAGGAAAACTGGTGGATGGAGGGTCTGTTCACCATTGCTTTTCACATTCCCAGACTTGGTGAGCGTTTTGCATGTAAATCATCCTCTCTGTGTACATGTTCTTATCTCATTGCTGTTTCTAGCAAATTGTTCTTAACTTGTGATCTCTGCCTTTTGTGTCTCTCGCCAGAGGAGAAGGGCAGTGGCTCGTGATTTTCTTTTCAGAGTGAGTACTAAATTGGGGAATACCATTCCTAAACCAATAAAGTAGGTCTGTTCACTTTAAAATTAAACTCTGGTTCCAAAATGGCTGAAAAATTTAACAACATTTCAACAGTTAAATGGACAAGGACTCCTAACTCTAAAGTGCTGGAAAGTTGTTTTGCTTTTTTAAACTCCATTCCCTATTTGGAAAAGTAAAAATGAGAGCACAGTTTATGGCCCC
This sequence comes from Empidonax traillii, assembly GCF_003031625.1. Classification (NCBI taxonomy): domain Eukaryota; kingdom Metazoa; phylum Chordata; class Aves; order Passeriformes; family Tyrannidae; genus Empidonax; species Empidonax traillii. The sequence continues at coordinate 2,342,344 of NW_020955210.1, forward strand.
TCTCATACTCTTTGGAACTGACAACATCTTCCAGATGCACTGAATATTCTAACCACTTTTTCTCAGCTTGGAATAGGGAAACAGATTCCCTTTCACAATCTGCTTCCAATGCTCGCTTTGGAATTACCTGGTTCCTTACATTTATTTTGCAGCTGATGTAAATGAAACTGCCATTTGGAATAAAGCTCAAAGGCTGTCTTGACATGACTCAAGAAGAATATGATACATATTTAGCTCTTCAAAGTTGACATTTAATTAGCAACTGTACTGTCAATGAAAGATGGAACTTCTGGCCTGCAATGCCTTGGACACAAAGGTGGTGTGGGGAAATAAACTAGGCCTTTTAAATGCAAAATCTTTAGATCATGTTTCACATCAAGTTGACTAAATGCTATGTTTCAATATCAAATTTTAAGACCAAACAGCTTTTCAGAGGTGTCTGGAAAACTTTTCTGACCCAAATACTTAAAAAAAGGATCCTCTAGCTTTGTTTGAGAGATCCATTGCTGGCAAAATATTTTAAGAAAGCCTTTGAGTTCTACCATATCTGATATGTGAGCAGTAAGGTTTGAGGTTTAGTAATTGTGTTTAGTGACTGTTACTGAGGCACTCTGAGACATTTTCAGGGTTTTACCTACCTCTTTCTCCTTTGAATATGTTCTGAATTTCCCATAAAAAAAATCCCCATCTCAAACAATTCATAAACTACATGGTATGTCACATACCAGGATGAAATGAATCGTGGCAGAAGTCTTTCCACAAACTAAGGAGCAGTATCTTAAAAGAGGTTATGACTGCACCAAATAATATCCTGAACATGATCAGCTGTCTTAGCTCCTTACTCATTCAAGAAATCTTCCATCTATATAGAATAACATAGCACTGTTCAAGAGGCATGAGAGGAATTTAATGTCCTTCCTTCTTACCGAGGATTCTAGCCTAAAAAAGGCACTCAACTCTTCAGGACTGTCAGGACAGGCAGTCAGAAGAGGTGAACAGCAATTACAGACCTCTCTAAGGAACTCCCCTCTTGGTTATCACAGACACTTTACAACCAAAAGCTGATGAGAGATCTCTTGCAGGGCTGGTTTTATAATTTACCTCAGGCAAACATTGTGCTCAGTGCAGAAGTAGTTCAAGAGTCAGTTCTACAGCTCCTTCCTCCAACTGTGTGTCCTCATCAGTGGGGTGCAGAGCCCTGACTTCCTTGCCTACTTTCCTCTACCACAGAGTGACTCAGGACAGTGCTTTTCCCGGAACAGCCAAGAGCATGGCAGTAAGTGGGATGGGCAACAGCAGGTTTTCAACTTGTTCATGCTGAGAAGAACCTAACTCCCAGAACTCCCACTTCATGGAGAAGAATTACTTTTAGTAATTTAGATTACTAGGTTATTATTCATGAGAAGTACTACTTCTGCCACCAAGACAATTCAGGAGGGCTCATGATGTAGGTCTCTGCAGAAGATCAGCCTGTGGGGATGTGGGTTGAAATCTGTTTGCTTTTTGCATTCAAAATGGCCTTAGGCAGAAGGACAAGCACATAAACAATTGGCTTAGCAAGGACAGAGATGCTAGAGAGCTTGCCCAATAGCACAGTTTAGATATCTAGAAGAAAGTGGGTCCAAAATCTGAGATGCTATGCCATTATTAGCACCTAATTAAATCACCTGGATTCCCCAAATTCTTTCTTGAACTTAGGCTCCTGAATTCTAGAGCAGTCATGCAAGAGGTACCTAAATGGCTTGCTGAATGCTCACCTAACACACAAGTCCATTGGGACTCCTTTATTAAGTCAGAACTCAAAAAGACAGTGCATATAATCTCAATGAACTGCTCAGCAGTAATAGTGGCTTGAAAGAAGCTATAGGCTAAGGAAAAGCTCTCTAAACAACTCATTATTCAGAGCTACAGGAAGAGGCTGGGTTCCCCTACATATTATCCTGCAATTGTAAATTTTCGCTGAGAAGAATGTTTGCAAGAAGCCCAGAGAGAAGCAACTGCACATACTTTAAATGCAAGTGTTATGTACCTTAGCCATGAGTGTTGTTCCAAAGCCACCTTGGTAATTATTAGCAGACGGTACTCCTTCCATCACTCCAGGAACAGGGTTGTACGTATCGCTTGACCAACAGCGACCTGAGCTCATATTTAGGATTTTGGCCAGCAGCTTTGGGTCAAGGCCTAATCTGTCAAAGGTCAAGGAAGAGAAGTGTTAATGTCAAAACGCACAAGACATGGGTGACTTGTTTTATATCTTAGAACCTTACCGTCATTCCTCTCCCTTTATTATAAGTCATGAAAAATGACAGAGTATTGATATTGGGGGCAGGGATGTTGTATCTTAAATTAAAGAGCATCACTCCACCATTTAAGCAGTAGGTTTTCAGAGCTTTTTTCCTTTTGCACTAAGCAAATCCTCTTCACCTAGCAATTAGGAAAGTGCAGGCAAAATAAAGGTCCACTGAGAACAGTAGTTCCCTAGTATTTCAATTACTAAAAGTCATTCTCCATTCTGCTACCTACTAGGTAATACATTTGTTCTTCATATCAAAATTTTACTCTCTAAATAAAAATAAAATTTACAAGGCAGTGTGGGAATGTGAAAGTACTTGTGTGATACATTTATACGTGAACGCTAGTGCATTTCTGAGGTAAACAAGGTAACGCATATGATTCTACTCTAATAATGTGAACAAAAATGATACATATTGCAAAAAATATTACTATTGTATACATCTGCACATTTGTGGCTTTGCTATTATTAAATCTGCATTATATACTCTTGCTTATGAGGCCAAGTCTGCATCTCACTGTGACATATGTTATCTATTTGCAAACATATATTATAGTTCTGGGTCAACTGCTGATAAGGTTACTGATCCCGATAAAACAAAGCTTGTCCAAGTAGAAACGTCATTTGTTCTACCACAGAGATGATGGCATAAACTGCTGCTCAGTGTAGACTCGGAAAATTCTTCAATATTATAGGAAATTAATTCTCTTACGAATTCACATTTATGCTGACAATAAATAGCAAGTGTAATTTTACATCAATTGCATTTATACCAAGGACGAGCAGCAGCAGTTTATCTGGCCTTGTACAAATGTTCAGCTATGCTCAGGACAAAAAAAGGAGCAAGGGCATTATCTCCAGTAACAATCCCAGATGAGAAAAGGACATTTTAAAAGGTATATATCACAACCTTCTACAAAGGGTTTTTTACGGAATTCAATGCTCTTTACATTAGCTCTTACACTACAGACTTTTGCAGATCTCCATAGCCTAACACTTCTCCCAGGCACTGTATCACTCTAGATTCTAATTTATAGATGAAAAAAGCTCATTACCAATGGAACAGTTGCTAAAATGCATGTCTATTTATTTCAGCATGTCTATTTATTTCAGTAGGCATTTTGGATTTTAAAAACTATGTTTAAGACAGTAGGCTATACAGGATGGCTACTATTCCTATAATGGCATGTGCCTCCTGCAATTCTGCCATCCTAATGCAAAGCAAGATCATTTTCTGTACCTCAGATAGCTTTTTAGCATTACTGCTGTGCACTCTTATTTATGATGTGCTGCAGCAACCCTTGGAATTCAATGGAAAGTCTCCTGCTGGCCTGAATGGGATCAAGCTTTATTTTCCTCCATTGTTTTTTCAACCCTCAGACTCAACTGAATGTTTTCAGTGGCCATTTATGAAAAAAAAAAAAAAAAGAAAAAAGAAAAAAGTATTTTTCAGTACCAATATGTTTTTCCAGTATTTAAACTGTACTTTTATCTTGCATAATGCATCCAAGTCTTCCTCATCAAAATCTTAATCAAAAGCCACTCTGAATAAGAGATTAAATTGTTGTAATAAAAAAAAAAACCTGCATTGGGAGCATTCAGAGCCTAAGCTTTCAAATACACAAAGGCTGGGTTTTTTTTTTCCAAAACAAATCTCTTGGCTTGTTTGTTTCCTTATCATAGTTACATCCAGATCAGTATTTTTAACAATATAGTGCCTGTTTGTGCCATATCTACCTCCATGCAGAGGCCTATAATTACAGCTGTGAGTATACTGCAAGACAGAGAGCTTATTATTTCAAAACACATATAACCCTCCCAAACAATGCTCTTCTTACAGTGTTCCAACTACCTCTCTGTGAAAGTATACTTTAAAAAACATGCGTGTATTATACAGATATGTAAAATACTGTCTTGGACTAGATCTGGCATGTTTTTGCTCTCTGAAAAGAAAAAGGAAGATAGTTTGTATCCCTGCTTCTTCAAAATTCATTGCTCTTAAACACCACGCAGCTTCTCTTCAGGAGACCTGAACCTATTTTTTTTTTCTCCTTTTCAGCAAGTGTACTATTAATAAGAGCAAGTTAGAAGTGCTTTGCATTTCATCTTTCTGAAGATTCATCCACTGGTGCATATATAACTGACAGTTAAAATTAGACATATATTAAAATCAGTTACTGAAGAAGTCCTCTGTCTTCCACTGTGCCCAGAGCCTGTAATGGTCTGAAACCAGCTAGAATATACAGTAATTGTCATTCAGCGAGAGTCTATCCTAGAAAGTCATGCTTCAGTGGAGAAGACTGAGTTTCCATTTGAAATCAACAAATTAATCCAAGACAGGTATCTGAAAGGGCAAGTTTAATAGGAAGCAGCTACTGGGCTCTCAACCATGATAAAATGTTATTGCTGTTTCCCTGTAAATTGGCTGGGAACATACGATACTCTCTGCATAAGAGCTCCATTGCTGTTCAAGAGATATACTGCTCAAGCTATCAAAATGATGACAGTCTGCCAGTCCCCATAACAACTTGCCATTGGACATGGGAAGAGCTTGTGCATGTGTGTGTGAATTTACAATTACCAAAATGTTCTTCTCCCTTATAAGCAGAAAAGAAGCCCATGTATTAACTGTACTTATAATAAAGCAAAAACAATTGCTTCCCTCAAATCAATGCTTCTTCAATAACATTCCTAATGAAGTGAACAGTAGAAACTGTATGGGCACACATATCAAAAACAAAAAAAAAAGGTTAAAATAGAATCCCCTCAGGCCACTGCTCAAAACTCAAGTTTTGCTGAGCTTTGACAAAACCAGATACTGAATACGCTCCTCAAAAAGTTCAGTCTGGAACAGATAGAAAAACTGAAAGCGTGTCTCACAAGAAAGACACATCCTGGTCTCATTTTAAGGTGTAGCAACCGAAGAAGTCAAGCTGTTGAGAGTTTCCCACTTCAGAGTGCTTTCAATAAATATTATATAAAGGTGTAAATAATCAAGCAGAACCTTAGGACCCTTCTGCCACAGTTAAAAATTACTTTGTCACTGGCTTTTGTAAGAAGGTAAGTGCTTTCCACTGTCATTACTACACCCTCACAGGACTTTGCTGTAGCTGCATGCCAAAGACAGCAGAGCCACAGTTCCTTGGAGGAATTATTTTTCAAGGTACTCTTTCTAAAATTTGCAGTGGGGGTGTGTCCAGGGCTAATCATTTCTCAGCCTGTAGCACATGCTCTTCTCTGCAGTGTCAGCTCTTGTTTCTGCTCCTGTCTTGCATCCACAGCTCAGGGGTACTCACAGAAACCAGACTTAGAGACAGACTACGTTTAAACTCAGCATGAGAAGAAAAAGTTCTTTTATCATCTTTTCACTTTATGTATCTAAAAAAGCAAGTGGGCACAAATCCATATATAGTAAAAATTGTGTAGGAAGGAGCTGTATTTGCAGCTTTTTGCATAAATCTGGGTGTCACTGCAGTCCCTCCTCCGAGAGATGATTTTCTCTTCTGCTGGAAGTACAAAAGTGATTTTGCAGTGAGGTTATTGCCATAGAGCCATTATTGCTCTCCTGGTCCCTTATATCCCAACTATATTAAGCAATTTTGTCCTGTCTTGAATCACTACATAAGCCCTTTTTTTGAGTCTTTGCAGCCAGTTGCTGAAGGAACCACAAACTGCCTGTCAGGCAGCAACTTCCAACTAACCTAAACACAAACCAGGTATCAGTATTATATAATTTCTGAGTTTTATTTTGCTGGTATGAAAAATTGTTTCAGTGAAACCCAGGGCTCAGCAAAATAAAGCTACTGACACTGAGATGATCAGTAAAATGAAAAAGAAAAATACTTTCTAACTGTGGATGGTAGCACTTAATGTTTTATTTCTCACGTGTGAAGCTTACATGTACTTTGTGTGTTGGTTTGACGCAGTAAGTCAGTGAGCATTTTGCAATATGCACATTATCCATAAAACTGTATAGCAAAATCTACTCAAGATTTTTCCACTGAAAAGTTGCACTAACATGCTAGAAAAGAAAATACAAATGACAATGCAAATTCATTTCCAGAATGTCTGCCACACTTTTCAACTTTTACTAGCAACATTTACAAAGCATTAGGAAAGTAATGGAAAAAACTAAACATAACAAAACAAGCATTTTATTGGTCAGAACTAAGGATGAGAATTTTTAAAAAATTTATGCAATCTAATCTACATAGCTTCCAGTGAAAATGGACATCTTCATTAGTAAATGAAGATGATGAGTAAATAAAGATGATGTTAAAGTAAAAAAGCAAGTGGAATATAAACACAAAATTTACACAGCAATATTGCCTATTTGTGGGAGTTTATTGTGGGACTTTTTAATGTCAGGGCTTTTTCCTCCTCACTACATTCTATTTGTTACTTATGTTGAAGTTTGGAAAAATTCTGTAATTCCAAATATAAAATAAATAATCCAATAGCAGATGTAATTTAAAAATCTGAAATTAATAAACCAGTCACTGCTTCAGAAAATGAAAATTTAGACTGCATGGTTTATGAAAACATTACAGAAGAAGTGGTTTATTAATAGAATTAACTTCACATTGTTTTGAAGATTTAAGCTCAGAGTATATATTGGTTGATGAACGTGTTGTAATATGACTTTGTAGTTACATCTACTTCAGAGAACAATATTTTGAGTAATTATGCAAAGTCCCTAAAACTCAACTTAATTGTTGTAGCAGATATAAACAATGCATGATATAAAGACATTTTCTATTCTATCTAAAAGTTAAAAACACGTCTAAGTTCCACAATTCCTACTCTGAATTTTTAGATATTCAGTACCCTTTATCATTATTATGTCAGAGTCAGACTTTCTTCACTAGATATGCATCAATCCAATAAATCAAGCTCAGCTTCCCACTCTCTTCAGACTAGGCAGCCACACTATCCTTTGAACTTCAGACTTGGAAAAAAACCCACAAATTTACTACTATAGCAAAACTTCTAATAATTAGAATGACAAGTGTTAACTCTTACATTAGAAAGTTTTACACATCCAAAGTGGAAAGCTCTTATTCCAGATATAAGCAGAAGTCATCTTCTTTCTCCAGGATTTAAATCGCAGCAAATTAAAAATCAATGCAAGGGTTCTAAATTACTTCATAAGGCTTTAAATTACTGCCTCTGTCTTAAGCCTCATGCAGTTTTGGACTAAATGAGATTCTGTTCTTTGTAATATTTTGATTACAATCTGCAGGTTTCTGCTACAATAAATACAGTTCCTTCTTGATAACCTTGATTGTAGGCTACGAAGGTTTACATATTGTCACCTTCACACTGGACTTTCCCTTACAAATGCTGAATATGAATGTAGCCAAAATTTGAACTGGAAAAGGAAAAAATGAAAAAAGAAAATTTTAACCACCTTCAAGCTACAGTGACTGCAGATATCAACTTGCTCTGCACAGGGCTTACATGCCCTGAATATCTGTCTTCCAAACCTTTTGATTTTATTTTACCTCCAATTTTAACTCTAATCATTGCTACAAATGTAGATAAAACTATAACAAAAAATCAGTTGCATATGCTTTATTAAGTGAATCATGACCTAAAGCAGAACTTGATGAAAGCTTTCTGGATTACACTGGATTACAATAGTTGTAAACAATGCTACTGGTTTTATTACAGCTTGATGCAGACATGCTTCAGTATTTTACAGACTCTCAATTTTAAAATGTAAATGGTACTGGATATTGATAAACCAATTAGCACTGATGCAAAGCAAATTCCTCTTTTATCTCAATTACAACATGACAACTTAATAGGTCAAGATAGTCTAACATCTGAGACAAGGGCAATTCAATAAAACAACTGCATCTTGATATGGTAATTAAGAGGAAATGTGAATCCATTACATTGTCTCGTGTATGTGTGCATATGTAGGTGTTCTTTTTTATTTCTTTAAGCATTTGATACCCTGTTACTGTTTTTACAGTGTATCAAATCCACACGAAGTCAGTTTAGCCCAGTTGATAGGTATCTACAATATCTGCAGTTTTAAAAGGCAAATTTTAAGGATGTAACTGCGCAGAAAAATAATTCAGAGAAAACCCTTAAAAGATACACAATTGCAAGATAATATTTTCAAACACAGGACTTCTTTGTCTATAAATTTGCAAATGATTCAGATCAGGCTAAAAGAATTTACGAAAGCTTCAAATACTTTGATACTGAACTGGTACTTGCATCGACTCTATTGGAAAATAAAAAAAAAATCAAAAAGACAACAGCAAAATAAAACAGGTCACAATTCGAAAGTAAAAATATCTTTGCTTGAATACGCTGTCACTTACAAGTTAGATGTATCACATGCTAGAAAAGAAATGGTAATCTTAGCATTGACAAGAATGGAGAGGAGAAGACTGCAGCTCTTTGACAAGCTAGGAGTTTTGGCAATTAGGACAAACTGCACTCAAAAAATCGAAGAAAGGTAGATGTTCTGTTTTATGCCTTGATCTTAATTTGATATACACATTGTAGTACAAGTTTTGTTTTAAAATATATTTTGGAACAATTTAACAAAGTAAACAAAGCCAGCGAGAGCCATATGGGAGTGTAATACTCTGAATAAACTGTACATTCGCTTAGAACACAAACAAAAACTTACCTCTGCATTATCTCTGCATGTTTATAATGCAAGACAAACATTACTGTACATCGCACTGCAGCAGAACAAATACATTCTCAACTTCAGATGCAGAAATGTAACAGAATACAAGAAAATATTCCCATTCTGAAAACCTCTATTTTATTAAATAACCCCTTTAGCCTGTTATTAACTTTATAAGACAGCTTCTGGTAAAAGGTTATCTGTGCCATTTAATCATCATTGTCTCAGCAAAATCAACCATAATCCACAAAAACTGTAAACACAGAAAAAATGCTTTAATCCAGTACAAAAATCAAACAAACCTGATTCCAAGATTCATAGCCTCAGCAGTTCCAATCATACTGATGGCCAAGAGCATATTGTTGCAGATCTTTGCAGCCTGAAAATATGTGAAATTATCAATTAGTTTATGTGTTTTTACAGACCTAACACGGAGGAATCATCTTTAACTAGGACCAGGACAGTATGATCAAACATATTTTGGCAGCTCTCTTCTAGAGGTAGCACCAGTAAGCACAGATCTATGATAGTACATTAATGAAAGCTGCTCTGTGGCTCCTTCAGAGCCACAGAGCAGCTCAGTTAGTATACATAGAATGTAGGGGCTCTTTGTCCTTCAGAACATCCAGTAAATCTAAATTTAGAATAAACAAAATTAAAATATCCATCCTCTAAGTAGTATAATCTCAACAAGTCAATGTGGATAAACACCAGTCAGACTTTAGTTCTGAAATAAAAAAGTGGGCATCAATAGAGAAAAAGCCAGAAAAAGGTAAGACTGAGATAACAATTAACCCTTCAGAAAGCATTACCTGTCCGGTTCCAACCTCTCCACAGTAAACAACATTAGAACCCATGCATGTCAACAACTCTTTGGCAGCATTAAATTCTTGTTCCACTCCACCAACCATGAAAGTAAGGTTTCCAGCTCGAGCAGCTCCAACACCTGAATCAAGACAACACTGGATTTAATACCATTATTACAAAACCCAAAAACTTAAGTAGTTTATCTTACCAGTAAATGTCTGGTGATGCAAAACTAATACTACACTTATGATGAACATCTCAAATTCTATTTAAAAGTAAGCCTATACTCTCAGTACTCAGAGGATCAGTGATCTTAATTTTCAAACATCTGATGGAGATAAAGCCATATTATCTGCCATGCTCACTAGTGGATAAAAGTCACAAGACTTACACACAACTGGCAATGTCACTTTTTATAGTTTATATGAAGAAACAATCAACTCTTTCTGCAACTTTGCACTCCACAAAATTAACTGTATCTGAATTACTAAATAAAATTTATTTTTTGTCAAACTATTCTTCACATACGTCCATTGACAAACTACTGCTCAAAGTTAACTCTGCTTTTATCACCCTTTCTAAGCCTATGCTATTTTTTATCAATGATTCCCGATTTTCACATAACTGAACAGATAAAAGACACAGACATATAAACCCAAGTATTCTGAATCTTTGCAGTTTATTATGTTTCTAGTCTGAAGCAAAATTCTTCTTGAGAAACTTTAAGTTAGTTTCCTATAAACCTAATGCACATACAATGACGTAAAGAACTATTCAAAGACAATGTAAAAATTATTCATACACATACAGATATGCACACAAACACACTATTCCCAGTTTTATTCCTGTAGTCTGTCCTGTCTTTACCACAGTTCAGTAAGCACATACCACAGTTCTTTGATTATACAGTTCCAATAAGCACACTAGCAAATTTTTCATGTGAAAAGGAAACCTCCATGAAATATTCTGTTCCTTAAAAGAAGTCTAATTCTAATATGAATTACTCATACACCCTTAACCTCCTCATCCCCAGTATTTAATGAGTATAACAGCTAGAAAAATTTGGCCTAAACTGATGAACAAATCAGCTTCCTAATTTTCACTTTGGCAAGAAGCATACCCACTATAAATTCTCTGCGCTATGCATCAAACGTGAACCTGTTAGGATATGCTGCAGATAGCAACCAACTTTCGAATTAAACATGCTCAATTAGGTACAGTGCTATAAAGTGCTGTAACACAGCTAAAGAAGTGGTCAGTTTTGGACTTCGTTACAACATCAAGGACAGTTACACTGCAGCTCCTCACACTGAATAATCTGATACATTTTTATTTGCTTTTCAATAAAAATTTCAATTGATGCACTGTCTCTGTACAACTGTTCTCTGTGACTATGTCTAAAAGTGCCCCTTTCATTATCTGCCAACTGTTTATTTTCCCTATCCCGCCTTTCAGCACGCATCATCTTTTGAAATCACTGAGGAATTTCAGACAAGTATGACAGACCAAGGTCTCAAAAAGAGTAAATACCTACCAGTTACGCAAAAATAGGCAATAGTAAAGATGCTTCTGCTTATGAAGTATTTGCTTAACCTATATCAGAAGCTAGAATCACAGGACTTTTGGCGTTGGAAGGGACCTCTCAAGATCACATAGCTCAACCCTGCTGCTCAAGGAGAGCCAGCTGAAGCGCGCTGCCCAGGACTGTGTCCAGTCTGCTTTTGAGTGTCTCCAACAATGGACACTACACAGTTTCTCTAGGTAACCTCTTCCTGACTACCCTCTCAGCAAAAAGGTGTTTTTGTGTGTTTCAGATAGAATTTCTGTGTTTTAATTAATGCCCATTGCCTCCTGTCCTATCAGTGGGCACTACTGAGAAGAGTGTAGCTGACCCTCTTCTGCAGTCTCTCACATCAGCTTTTTGTACACATTGATAAGATCCCCTCTCCTGCCCCCGCCTTCCCTTCATGTTGAACAGTCTCAGCTCTCTCAGTTTCTCCTCATATGAAAGATATTCCAGACTCCTTGTCATCTTCATGGGCCATAGCTGGACTCACTCCAGTAAATCTGTGCCTTTCTGTTTTAAGTTCAGAACTGGACCATTCGGAAGAACTCAGGCAGACCCATGGCTTTAAAAAAACAATCAGTCTATATGCAGAACACTGCTGAGGTACTGAAATATTTACAGTGGTGAAGATCTTCCTGCCCAGGTTGAGAGACACCCTATTTGCAGTCCATCCTTAATTTCACATGAACAACTCCTTTCCAGGCAACTCACAGGAACTGGGCCAAGAGCAAAGAGCAGATTTAGAGCTGGCACAAACAGGTCATTGTTGTCTTCTTGGCTACCAGTTCACTGGTATGTACATGACCGCAAAGATTGCTACATTAATAAACACAATGATTTTCATTCCATTCCTCTTGCTATTTTTATTCAAACCACATAATGGCCTTTACCACTAATCCTGTGATCTGACCTGCAGCAAATTAAGTAGACAATTTAAGTCAAAGCTTACAAACAAAATCCAGTACTATCCATCATAGGTCAATAGCCTTGTATCTAGATTACAGACTGCTAAATAGCTTCAGAGATTCATTTATTAGAGCAAAATTAATGCTGACAATAGTTTTCAGCTGGTTAATCTTCTGACAGCTGCACTCTCTCACTTGTACAAATACATTTCAAGAAGAAAAAATAAATTAGTTAAGTAGAAAAAAAAGAGCAATTTGTTGTATAATGGAGAAGGCTTGGAAAATTCTTGTTTTAAAAACAAAACCCTGTTTACTTCATGGTAAATTTTATCATCTACTTTTCTTGCCAACTATCAACTATTTTATCAGAATTAAAGGAACAATGCAGCAAATTTATAGCACTGGCAATTAAAAAAAATTGGAATGCTGTCTAGGAGTATGAGAACTGTAACTTCATCTAAAAATAGAAATTAAAAAAATCATTATACAAGAATGCACAGCTTTATTTCACAAGCACAGACTCCATACCAACCACAGAAGCCAGTAAAGTATTATCAGCTTCTAACACTAAAGAGAGCAATGAATACGAAGAGCAGCTAATGCAATTAAAAAAAGCTAATGATTATTTTTCATATTTTGAGTTTTTGAAGATTTCTTACCACCTAACATAATGCTTTATGCTGTCAGGGCCAAAAGTCCTTCAGAATCTATCTCTTCTTTCTAAAATACAAAAATCCTCTTCAGATCCTCAGGGAATAATTTTCAGAGAAACTGTACCTGTCATTAAGATGTGTTAAGATTTCTTCCTCCTCTGCAAAGCAAGGCTGATGGAGCCCATGGCTGCCGTCTTATACTTGGCTTCTCTAGGATGGTATTCCACACCTACGTGCAGAATCCTTTAAGGAGGTCACAGCAGCAGATCCCACTCTCTCACAGAGCAGATCAACTCTTAAATCAGTTGGTCATAACAGCATCAGAGATATAAAATAACAGGAACAGGTTTGCAGATAAATATGATAACAGATCTAGCTAGTGAGGGGGTATGCAAAAAATTACTTTGGGAAAAAAATATAGCGATAAGTTATAGAGTAGCACTGCAGTGTGGCATACCCGCTAGGAGACTGGTTTTCCACTTTGGTACTAGAAGGTTTTGGATGAAGATCTGAAAAATTAATTTCTTTTATCAGAAGGGGTACATAAAGAAATGCTTTTCAAAGTCTCCTCACATATCTGTCTGCATTACCTGTAAGGCAAGTTCAATCCAGGTGCTTCTCACTTTGATTGCTAATGGATTGCTCAGTGAATCTGACGCACACCAGTTCCTAAGTTCACAATTTTTGACAAAAAAAGGAATGGAGACTTGGGAGCCATCATATGACAACAGCAACTGGTCACAACTATCCAGGGACAGTTTGAAGATGACATCTAGTTTTAGCATCCAGACCAAGCAGCCTACTTTGGTAACACTCTGCCCTTCCATATTCACTTCTCCATGCTTAATGCAACAGTATTTAACACTGTTGGAAAAAGGTCTTGCAATTTGCCACTGACGTTTCCAGTTCCAAAAAGAAGCCCCAAAAGGTCTTAGCTCTATAGCCATATCATGAAAACTGCTTAGTTTCAATCAGTTTGCTTATTATTAGGAGTACAATTTACTAGAAAAAAGATGTTAGTATAAAAGTGTTACATGAAGGTATCTGCTTTTGCTTTCAGTTTTATTACATTTCTGTAAGAAGAGCAGAGGGCGGATGAGTTAAAAGGAAGTGATATTGTCAGTCTATGCATTACAGCACCACCACAGTGGTGATGCCGAAAACAGTTACGCTGCTGAAAACACAACGCACCCAAGCACATCCCTGTGCCAAAATATTTAAACCACTGTTGCGTTGCACCTGCAGATAAAAAAATTTGTTGCTGACAAGGTTTTGACACTGAAACGTTGTGAATATTGCTGTTTCAGAGACTCCAAAGGACAAGCAGGAGATGAGGGCTGTAAGAGCAAGAAGCCTGGGCAAAAAACCATCTATTTTGTTATCTTTCTATTCAACGTTTAGTCTACTGAGAAAAGCATTGCTAGAGTTTTAATTCTCTCTCCTGTTTTTGCACCCGCAAGCATAAGAATTGAGGTTTTGCCTGTTAACGCTTTGGGAAGTGCAAGGGAACACTGGTCTTTTATTCTGATCTATTTGTGCAAAAATGCAGTTTAAGCGACTGCAGCTGCTTCAAACAAGCAGGTTCTTGTCATGTTTGCTCTCAGATAGGTTGAGCTTGAGAGGCTGCATCTGTGTACCTTGTGTGCCTGTGTATTTTTAAGGACTAAGCAGATTTATTTAAGTACCTGCCAGCTCACACCAAATACCTTGTCTTTTGCAACTCTAAAAAAGTTAAACAAAGATACACAAGGAAAGATTAACTGAAAAGGTTACTATTTTTTTCCTACATATATAAATCTAAAACCAATTAACAGGCATGTATAGGCAAAATCAGCTATAAATCCCTACCAGAAATAAAAGCAAAATATTTAAAACCATACTATAAATTTAAAATAACCATAAAGAAACTAGTTATTTTATAAACCTCAAATCGGGTATCAATTTTCTGTACTTGCTTCATAGACAATGTCTGCCATCATCAATCTATTTCCAGGAAACAAGTAAACAGAAAAGACTCAGAAAAAAACCCCCACAGCACAACACCACTCCAAGGGTTTGTGTTTCTCCCTATTATAAAAATCAGCATCAAAGCTAGACCTATGAAGCTATTCTGCTGCCATATAACTAAAACACAGTAAATCACTTAATTTGCTCAAAAGAACTTAAATGTTTTAACCAGCCTGCCATCAGTGGAGATAAAGAAGAGGGCCGATGGGACCTGGCTGCAATGTGAGCCGTCTTTAAAATGCAATTGTTCTAATCATTTTCTACAGATGCAGCCTCACAAGGGGCTGCTGTCACAGGGACCATTTACGACTTGTTATGGTGTCTCTATTGTTTACCGGGGACATTCGCTAAAAAGGCGACAGCTGGGACAGAAAGCTGCTCCTCAACGAACAATATAATCCCGTGAAAGTAATCAACAAATTTAAGGGTGTTAATTAACTTTACACTTTATCATGTTCAATTAGTTGTCCTTTCTCGAAAAGATTGCCGTGCACAATCGGTTTAGAGCGTGCCATGTTTGATTTGTAAGTGATCACTGTTTCTGTTTCAAAGTCCATGTCAGATGTTCTCTTGGGTTTTGGTGACACAGATGAATGGCTCCGCACATGTTAGGGGGTGATCTGGTTTAACATAAACCAGCAGAACATAACCCCTTGTTAACGTATCGCTGGCCTTTCCAAAGCAAGAACAGAAACGCCCGCACCCGCGGACGCACACATACATGCACAAAACCCCTGCAGCAGCTCGACAGTCAACGAGTCAAAGTTTTGTTTTTGCTGAAACGCAAAGACACAAATAAATGGGCAATTTTTCATCATTATATCTCAAAGCAAGACTTGTCTTTTAGGGGCACGCTTGGGATCATTTCTTCCCAGCAAGATCCCTAGTTCTGCTGCATTATGCACTAATGCACAAGCGCCTCCGTACATTTTACATAACGCACGCTGCCTTTTCTAATGGCAGCTAAGCAAGCTCTGGGTAGATGCACAAAGTTCTTCTGTATATCAGATTCTGTGGTTTGTACTGCATTTATAATGCCAGGGATTCTAGAAGAAAGTTGAATTAATCTATCATTAAAATTTGCCATTTTCTCTTTAACGTACCATTCCTATTTGCTAATGGGACAAGCCAAAGCTCATGATGAAGCAGCAATGTACTTGGAAGAGCCCCTTAATGGAAGTCATTGCTGTTTCTCTCTTCTGATAAATAGAGTTTTGCATCACCGTAGCTCATAAACTAGTGATGTTTGAGCAAAAATGGAAATGGAGGTTCAGGTCAGTGATTTGAAGATTTATACAACAACCACTCATTATTAATCCAGACAAAAGACCATTTAAGGAAGTATAATCAAATGACACCATTTGTGAGATTATGCTTAGAAAAAAGTCTAGTGGACTTCTATTCTGCAGCAACAGGCAAATTAAATACACATGATCATCATTATTTAAGCAATTACACTGCACATAAAAACAAACTGCGAAAAACCCACCGACGAAACAAAACAAAATAAAAATGCAAAGAAAGCTCAATGGAAAAGTTGTTAACTCTGAAAGCTAATAATGGACTAGGTTAAATATTTAAGAGGAAATTACAGACTATATCAGAAATAGCTGAAACCACAAAACAAAGCAGTAGAAAACATTAGTTTTCTGCTAGGAAGAAGATCTGCAGGGAGAAGGGAAGCGGTCGATAGATCCTTAAATTGGACGCAATAGCTGTTCTATCCCAAGTTGGCAGCTGCTACATTTGCAGACCTAGTTCATTATTTACCCATAATGACCATCAAGCTCCAGTCAAAGTCAGATCACAACAACTGTCAGCAGCTCTTTTAATTAGCCTTGTTTGAATTCAGATAAATATCACAATGGCCCAGCTTCTGCTGAAAAAGCAACAGACGATTGCAAGGAATAAGCTGCTCTGACTTCCTAACAAACAGTTTTGTGAAAAAGTCTGGAGAACTGAGGTTTTTTTATTTTTTAATTGAGGAAGGGACGGTTATGTATACATTTTCCCTCACATGATATTCCTATTCAATTCCGATTTATGGCCAAATTTGTGCATCTCAAATGCCAACTCAAGGCATTACTCCACAATCTAAAAGGTAAACTTTAAGAGATGGTTTACAGGTATTAATTAAACCTCTAACCTCTGTGAAATCTTACGTTTTGAAAAACTGAATCAAAATTAAGGAATGCACATATTATCAGGATTATCCTCTCTCCTAATTTATCTCCTTCTGTTTGTTTATCCTCAGGGAACATAATCTTCTGTTGCATCAAGCCACTCTCAATTCTCCTTGTGTCAGCAGCAGAATAATAATTCCCTCCTCCTCCTCCTCCACCCCCTCTCCCACAAGCACTGGCAAGAATGAAGACGAGTGGATCAGACTGTTTGCATCAGCATTAATGCTCCATGCAGCTATTTTCCTATCAGTAGCAGAGACTGTAAGAAAGATGCAAGTGAGGTGCGCAATATGCTACCTGTTCTGGGCAGCCCAGCATGAGAGGGAGTAATTAAACAGATTTTGTCTCCTAGAATAATATGAAGGCAGAAGATGCAGCCAGAGACTGCTTTAAGAGCCTTCCTTTAGCACTTCACTTGCTGTCACAGTTGGGTCCCTATTTTGCTAGGTGCTGTCCGAAGACAAAAGCCAATATCAAACTCTCCAGTCTCCAGCCAATCTGAGAAGTGCTGCTGTACATGCAAGGATCCTCTGGGGCCTCAAAGAGAACATACGCAGGGATTTACATGAATCATAAGGATATATGCATATAAACAGTAAGTTACATACACGTGTTATAGTAGCAGAGGATATCCCTTTTGGGAACAGAAAAAATTATGTAAACATCCTCAGGAACTGAAGGTAGAAGGTAGTGTAGGGGGAAGGATAAACAACTGATTAAACAAAATAGGTAAAATGGTCATGAGAAGCTTTATGTTTGTAAAGGAGCCCCGAGTGGAATTGTATACGGATTAGTACTTGAACTTGGCCATGGATGGTAGGGAAAAAAAAATCTTTAATTTGATTTAGATGTATTATATAAGGATGCCAAAACACAGAAAAGAATATGCCCTCTTAATAAATCATGCAAAAACTGAGTAGAAGCTGTTGTTGAGGCAGTTTAATATGAGGGGAATGCATGAGGAAAATTTTACGAGATGGTATTAAGTAGCAATTGATGCCTCCACAGGATCAGCCAAAGAAAATAAGTTGCAAAAGGCAAATACACACATAAGATAGTTTAAGTTTTTCAACAGAAGTACAAGCTGAAAGGCCTGATGAAACTGTCCTGTCTGCAGCAGTTTTTTAAAAGCATTACATTTAATTCTAGTCACTGTAACAACAAAGAGAAATATCAAAGCACCTGAAAACTTAGGAAGTAAAAAGGTTAATAGCACTGCAATAAGAAAGTAAGTATGACTGATTATTTGCTTATTTTTATGACCCAAAATATTGTATCAAAACATTTAAAAACCATAGCTCATGACAGTCATCTTTCCCCTTCTCTACCTTTAATCCACATTCCACCATAAAATCCCTAGATAACAGTAAAAGTCTGGAGTACCCGATTTAGCGTATGTATATACACACACACACTCTTAAGATATATGGTCTAAATATCTTTTGGGGCTGCAGACCTACACTGAAATATTGAAACTTAACAATTGCAAGTATCTACAGTTGTGGACAGCAAAACTACCTGCACGGAGCTTAGCTCTGTTCAAAACAAGTATTTCATTTTTTATATGAACAATAGCAAGAAGGCTGGACAGCCAGTGAAAAAAAGGAGCAATACATTCCATATTTCCATGATACCAAAATTTCAGAGCAGACTTCAGACAGCCCAAATGTAAAGCACGTGCCTCTGAGCTGTAAGGTTAAAGAGGCTCTGGGCAAGCACAGCATCAAATACAAGAGAAAAAAAGAAAATGACCCATCATCTTCTGCCCAGCAATACTGTTTGAACTCTTGTCTTTTAGGGGAAGTCCAAAAATGAAACACGGCCATGCACACACTTGCACCTCTATGTGGGCCAGAGTTAACTCTCCACACAACTAGAATTCAGCAGAAACAATTCTCATCTTGATCAATGAGACTTCAAGTTCTAGAAATAAAACTTCATCCCAATCACATAGTGTAGATGCAAGAATAATTTTTGGCTGGTATTGGAAAGGTGAGAGAGCTGAAAATCTAACATAATCGCAAACTCACTTTCTTCAAAAGCTTCCACTCTATGCAGAAGATTAGCAACCAGAAAATAAGACTAGTACAGGACTATAGATGAAAAAGCTCAAAGGGATGAACATTTATAATGTTGCCTTAGAAAAAGAGAAGGTAAAATCCTATAAGAGCTATTCTTACAGTTATAGTCTTATAGTTAGCTGTTCTCACTCAGATTCACAAACAATACCAAAATCAACTACATCAAGCCTGCAGAAGCTTAATGTTTGTGTGGAATACCAAAAGCCACAAACAGATCCAAAAGTCCACCTTGCCATCACAGCTTTTCACCTCATCAGTTTTGACTGACCAGCATACCTACAAATGCATGACCAACAAAACCTGACATATGGCCAGACTTGGTGAACTCTTCAAATTACAAAAAGCAGTCAGCCATAAGCCACCACGTTTGCAGGTTTTGCTAGTTGGACTTGAATGTGTCCATTCGGAGAGAATGAAATACTCGCACATTCTACCTTGACTCCACAGCAAAATGCAATTATCTTCACACAGTGTTGTGGAATAGATATGTCAAAGCTGAAACCCTTTAATTATAACAGAAAAACAAGAACCTTTGAAGAAAAAACAAATCAGGGATATTTAACATTATTGTTTACATATTTCCCCAGTATTAGTACAATCGTAACAAGATATCAATCCCCTTTTACAAAAACAAAATACTTTAAATAATTTAGTGTTTTACAGTTTTCTTTACCATGTTACGCTCCTATAGGCCCCCAAAAGCAACAACACATGCCAGCATGCTTTCTTTCTCAATAATGCAGGCACTAAGCACATTACTAAAAAAGAAAATTTATCTCAATTATATGTGATATGCACTTAAACTGCATTACTCAAGAGGTAAGGGTTCCTCTTAATAAAAGGTTCGCTTCTTAAAAAGTCAGCTGCAGAAGCAGGTAAATTCCTATTGATGCATTTATTAGTCATTTCATGTCATATAAGAAATTAAAAGGTGAGTAAACACAGAAAAATAAAAGAAAAAGCATTTAAATGGCTGTTCAACATAGCATACCTACTCCTAAGCTTTTCTGGTTTATCTAAGAGCTGAACACGTAGCAATGACACACACCAATCCAATTAGTAGTAGCATATTTATGATGACAACATTTAAAAAATATCTAGTATCTAATAGCACGAATCTAACAAAATTTTCAAACAAAATAGAAATCTATAGCCAGAAAAAAATGTCAGGCAGGTAATTTTAAAAAAAATCAGTCTTCAGTTATTTCTCCTGGAGAGCTGCTTAGCTGCAAGTTTTAATTTTACCTGATTTGGGTACAGTCTATAAAAGGACAACTGACAGAGCCTTACCAACTGAAATTTGGAAGAAATGCATAAATAATAGGACTGCAGACGGCACTGAACATTTCTGAATGAACTTTTGAACCTTGTCTCCTCAAGGTGCTTGTGAGACCAAGAATTTTCTTGACATTCTGAACCATCATCAGAGTGCATTCCTTCAGATATGTCTGTCCTTTCTGCAGGCACTTTGGCATTGAATGTTGCCTCTGGATACAGTGAACAGCCCACACAGTCTTATTTTTCAGCTTCTCCTTTAAAATATATGCTTATTTTAAAACATGCCTAACTCTGTATCTACAAAGTAATAAATCACTTTCTGCTGCCTAATTTTAGCATATTCACAGTTAATTCTCAAAGCTTTCAGGCATTGAAAGGCAAAGCAGTATAATAATGCAAGATGACAACAACTGCTAGAAAAACAGTCTAAACTGGGAAGATATAGAGTTCCCATTTGAGGAATCGCTTTGTAATAAGGCCTTTCCCAATTTTATTTCCTGTTTAGGAATCCTCCACACATAATTCTATTATTACTTCTCTGTGAAACAGATAATACATCTCTTTCACAGAACTAGATTTAGCATTGCCCTCCAGCCTAAAATGCAATGTACTTTTCAGTGTTCTCAAATGTACTTGATGCCACTTATACAATGCATGCAAACTCTTGTAATTTAATTAAAAGTCATATTTCTTTATGTATGAACTAATTCTAAGTTTAATATGGAAACATTTTTTAAAAGAGATACTATTTTTATTATTACTTTTATTGTTTCAGGATGAGCCAATATGCAATCATATGGTTTGAATTTACAAATCTTTACATGTTCCAAATCGCATTTCATGAAACAAAACACATTTTCATATTTAACTGTACTGAATGACAACTTAAGGAGAACCACTATAAAATTCATGCACCTCTTTTTTCCCTGTGACCTGTAACTATTCCAAAACTGCAACTTAGGCAATTTTCCACAAAAACAGTTTAAATGTTTTTCTTTAATGTAAAGGTATCAAAAGTCAGTACTTGCCCTGGCTTTCCATTTAAAAAACAAGAAAAGAGAAAGACTGCATTTTGCCTATGAACAGAATCAAGAGGGTAACAAAGTTAATTATTTCTCATAATCAGTAATTATGATTAGATAAGAGAGTCTTTGGTAATGAACTGCTCTAATGATGGAGGACCTCCATCCTAAGAAATATAATAGTACATTAACATAACTGTGTATGCAAAGTACATAGAACCGCTGCCACAGTTAACTTGTCATTGAATGATTAAATAGGAATTCATAATTAGAAAAATCCACAGTGTAATTTATTGGCCTTCTCGACAGTTCTGGTTCATTAGAAGTTGATTACCAAACAGTGACCTCTAGCGGCCTACAGCTTTTTCATATTATCCTGGTTCTCTTGACAGTTTTACCAGCAATTTAGCCTTAAAAAAAAAAAAAAACAAAACAACAAACAAAACACAACAGTTTGAAGAATCTAAAATGTTTCCCTTCATAATTCCCTTTTTTAAACTTCTCTTAAAATATATAGCATGCTAATTGCTTCAGAGAATGGTTTCCCTTTCTGTGACCATTTGTATAAATGTATAAAAACGTACATCTGTATGAATCCCCCCCAACTTCTCAGTTTCAAAGTTAATACTGAGGTTAACAGGGTTCTCATGCTAATTAATATTTATATACTAATTATACATAATGTCTTGTAGAAAAAACATATATTAAAATAAATAACTTTTCCACTGTCAACTATGAAGACCTTGAGAAGCTCATGCTTCAGGTCACCCTTCGTACCTTAAGGTGAAGTGCCTCTAAGCGTTGCCTTTGAACAACCGTCACTTTTGCACTAAAACAAATTACACTGGCTCAAATGGAGGAGGCAGAGGACAGGGAGGGAGAAAACTCCCAGATTCTCTGTTCCAGGTAGAAGGAAAAACCCCAACATTTCTTATTACTTGCTGGACACATGCCTTGCAATACTTTTTAATTTAAAAGAAAGCAACTTAAAATTAAGTGAGAATTGCATTTAACTGCAAAATCTTTTAAGCATTAGAGAGTGGAATTTCCTGTCATTCAACTTAGTTAATCCACTGTTAGACTATTTAGACAGTGTTCTATTTTAAAACTTTCCATTATGATATACTTTTTCTTGCACTAGGACAGTGTTTAATTTTTTTTTTTTTAAGTATGAATGTTTCTAACAGGAAGTAGCACATCTGAAACTAATATAGAAGCCTCTGAAACACAGCATTAAATAAAAATCCATACTCAATGAATACAAGCAATTCAGATTTCAGTTGTTTTCATTTTACATCTTGCTCTTTTTCCAACACTAACACTGTAGAAATGATGCACATATATTTTTCTTCACTTTTGTTTAACGTGAAACTGGCTACAAAAATTACCTCCCTTTTTTAGGACAGAAGCGGGAAAATAAACCACATAGTCTAGTCTTGTTTCATACATAAACAGATTTTTCAGAATGAACTATTCCAGTTTCCCAAATGGGGAGACGTCCATCATCCTTGTATACTGGAAACAGCTTTAACAATTGCTAGAAACAGAGAACTGGATAGCTACGGGATAGAGATCTTCACCTTGATTTTCATGTGTGTGTGCAGATGTGTGCATGCACACACAGGATTCTATCTGTTTGTGGCGATGATTTAATATAGTGACTGGATAATGAGCTGTGCTCCCTGCAGCAAGTGAATCACCATTTAATGCTATTATCAACAGTTCATGACCCACCGGCATGAAATGTCAACCTGATTAATCTGAACACTACTGACCTCAAAGAGGAAAAGCTACCTTATTGTCAGAATTTAATATAGAATAAAACCATACACAGAATATAAATACCCGATCAAGCAAAGCCATTAACAGCAAATCTACTTTATTTTGCTCTACTGTTTCTTTTAAATTTGCTCGGGCACAAATTAAAAAGAAAAAAAAAAAACCACTTTTTGTCTAGTCAAGCAGGAAGCAATCCATTAGGACCTATTATTTTGATGTACAGTGAAACATTTCAAAATGGCTGTCCAAATACAAACCCCAGGTTGATACAAATAAGAAAAAAAATTAGCATATGCTAATATAGGACTTGCTACTGTCAATTCATATCAGGAAATGATCAGAAATTTTTCTTGCTTTTCTAAGGTCAATGAGGCAATAAAAATACCAAGCTGTAAATAGGAAACAGCTCATATGAATGATGCTGCATAAGTCATAGAAGAAAGCTACTTTAGCTTTGTGAGATGAATACACTTCAAGAAGATTAGAAACTTGTGCCAGTTACATTCATGAATATAATGGTAAACTCCTCACATTTTATTACATTTATAATGAAGATTTTTTTCTTTTGCAATTCTGTATCATTATAGATCCCTAATCAACAAAATTTTAATAAATTTTTTCTATTCTCCATGGAGAATAAACCATGAAAACATGAAAAAAGACACCCTTTATCAGTCACACTGAGGTTAGTACAATCTTGCTGTATCATCTCCATATCTTTGTTTCATTTAAACTGGCTAGGAATTATATTAAAAAATGCAAAGCTTTTCAGCCAGCTTTCAGGATTCTCTACATCACAGTATATAAATAACCCAGACTGAAGTTGGTAGGACTACACGGCATTTATCTGTCACCTTCTATTAACTGACACAAGCATAGTAACTACTATGGCTTATTGTTAAAACACAGTACAGCTACCTTTAAAATGAAAACCACAGTGATTTCACCCCTCACTTTTTATTGTTATCACCTAGTACTGAAAGGGCTAAGGGATTTTCAGGACAAAGGACTGGAAAAGAACTGAGTGAAATCCCCAAAACTGCCCACATGTGAATGGAATGACCATGGGTGGGACAAGAATGAACACTCCAAGTATTGACTTATAACCACTAGCAGCCAAGGAAAGAGGAACATGTCAAAGTGGCTTGACTAAAACTTGGACAAAACATGAACCCTGATGTCTGAATTCCCAGTTCTGAGCTCTGCTGGAAATACAAAGAAGGAAAAAAGGAATTCTGGACACTTAGGCAGGAAAGTAATTCATGCTGCCAGCACAGACGTAAGTTTAAGCTTTGCTTTTCCATTCAGAAACCAAACAGTTTTTGTATGTCAATTGACTAATAAACACTGGCTTGTTTTGCAAAGGTTGTGCTACGTAGCTGCAAATACTGCTGGCTGCAGTGTGCCTGAATGGGTAATGGTATCTGACAGCCATTTATTTAAAATCTCTTCTGCATCCTTCCTCTGAACTCAGAAGGAAAGAGGGGTTTGCCATACAGAACAGAACAAACTGTACAACTGTCTGCTAGGATGCCCCAAAGTTTTCTGTTATCTGCAACTAATGACCATCTTCAGAATCCTGGTGCTCTCCTCCTCCATTGCAGACAAGCTCATTAAGAGTCTTGCAGTTAGATTGCATCTTCTGCTCTGAAAAAGCTATGCAGCCCCCTCTCCTCACTGTACACTCATTCTATGAGCCCTTTCAGAGACTATGTTTGCCATACACATTCTTGTTCTGTTGAAGTAAACCCCAACTCACCACTTTTGTCTCCTGGAAATGAAGAGCAATAAGGGAGTGGGGACTTATTCTTCTCCTTTCCAAACAGCTCCTTAACACAACCAAAGTCCACCAGTAGAGCAGTCCACTCACACTAAGGTGTGACTGTGCTGAGTAGATGCTACAAGTCACATTTAGTGGCAGCTTCTGCATAAAACAGGGTGTCAAAGATACAACATGTATTAAATAATAGTTTTACCAGAATTCCCATGTTGGACAGATTCCCAAACCATCTTTTGAAGGTGGTGGTGGCTTATCACAAGAGTGGCAACATGGAAGACAGCACTGATGAACTTAAGAGAACAAAGGGACCTGCCACTCTTGCCTAAAGGCAGGCAAATGACAACCAAACAAATAAAATTTTCCAAACCCTGTGTAGTTCAGTCTATTCTATTTACCTGCTATGTTATTTTGTTTGGCTTTCATGCTTCCTCTTTATAAGGAGCATGCAAGAGAACAACACAACCAAAATACAGTAAGTTTTTCCTTGCAACTCAGGTGCTGTAAATAAACTCAGTAAAATTGCAGATATTAACTCTAGAGTGGACGTGCATGTAGTAATCAAGCAAAGACGTAACTATGGTTTACAAGGTGGAGAGGCAAGGATAGAGGGCAGAACTGCATCCTGTCTAGGAATATCATTGAAAGGAAGGACTAAAAATTAAGCAGAAGCTACATGATTCATACACTGGGAGGAAAGATGCAGTCATCGAGAGCAAATAATTTTCTCACCTTGAATCACATTTATTATATATTTTCAAAATTTCTAATTTAGAAAAATCAGACTGCATTAGAAATACACTGGGTCATATGCACCGAAGAGATGTAACTATGGTTAATATAGAAGAAAGAAGACAGAGAATAGTCCAAATCCTGCCATTTTCAAGTATGCTCTAGAATATTTTGGCAGGCATATAACTGGTTCAATAGATTCAGACTGTTTTTTCCTCCTCATTCACAAAAAATAATGAGAAAGCAAGGACCTGGAATAAACAAAGTAATTCGGCTTTCTACTGGGTTTATAGCTATCTATAAAATGCTCAGGATCATTCTGAAATGTTAGCAAAAGATAAAACAGTGGCTAGAATAATTTTTTAAAGTATGCTTTTTAAAAGCTCTTAAGTAGAAAGAAAAAAATATATTTGCCTTCATAGGGAGATAACATTACAGTTTCAAATTAATTTTTCAATTACCCAGGAATGTAGATGAAGAAAGAACAGCACCTGCTTGATATAAACATAGAAAATAAGGTTTTTAAGAGGTTATTCTGCAATCTTTCTGTGCTTACTCTAGTCTTACAGTATGAAATTAGGAAGCATCCTTTCTTTTTGCCTCCAAATATAACCCAATCAGAGATTTGGGCTTTTGTTCATAAAGAATGATAGGAAAAAGGGGAAGAATAAGTGAACTACAGCAGTTTATTTCAGAAGACAGACTTAATTCTAATAAACACTCTTAACATTGAAGGTTTCCTAATTTTTGTGTTGTGCCTCTTCTCTTAGATTAAAGGGGGGGGATCATGTACCTGAAGTATGTCTCTGGCTCTTGCTGTATTTGTTATTCATCAACATACTACAGTTCAGTGGGGACTTTAGTAAGAAAAATAGAGAAAAGC
Source organism: Empidonax traillii (assembly GCF_003031625.1). Taxonomy (NCBI): domain Eukaryota; kingdom Metazoa; phylum Chordata; class Aves; order Passeriformes; family Tyrannidae; genus Empidonax; species Empidonax traillii. The sequence goes on from NW_020955210.1 coordinate 2,368,966, forward strand.
AGTCAGCTCAGTACTCAATATAAACTTTTTTGGCTACATATCCAGACTCTCAGCAGGAAGTCAATCTGTGCTCTCTGTACTGAGAAACCTCAAAAAAGCAGCTTTAATGACACCTGCATCTACCTTTTCCTGGAAAGCAGGTGAAAGAAGGAAGAGAGAAGACAGCTATTTAATTCTATGTAATTTTAAATAAGTAACTGCTCCAAATTTGAATTTAATATTAAAAATTACCTAAGTAATTAAATGCCTGAACCAGCTACTGAACAACTGGCATAAAAGTAAAGCCTCCACACCAGAAATTACTAAAACTGGCAGACTGTACAAAGACAGTAATCAGATCTGCTAAACACAGCCTAACGTTGCACTCTTATCAGGGAAGGTAATCATACTTGCTACAACATTTGATATACCAGCTCCTTAATCGCTTTTGGCTAAACATATAAGGTGCACTTTGGCTTTACAACAATTCATTTTGCTGTGTGTAGAGTACAGTTTTCCCTTGCCTCTGAACAGCCTCTACATATGTATATCAAGTACATCTCCTCACTCTCTTTGTGCAAAATACACACAGACGCACACAAAGGAAAGGAAGGGGATCAGAATCACCTACAGGAGGCAAAGATACATAATTTACTTTTAAAAAGGTTGTTTTCCATCCTGTGTCAGGGGTTAGCTAGAATTTAACATAGAAAACAGTAAAATGATTATGTAAGCATCTCAAAATGTTGCCAAATTTCTCTTCCTGAGGTAGTTGTTCAGTGTTTTGAATAGAGATTTGCACTATTATGTCAGAAGAGACTGGTCTATCAATGGTCAATAATACTATATTTAAATTAATTAAAAAGAATGTTCAATGACAATTTGATGTCCTAAAAGGGACACTTCTCGAATGAGATAAAAGTGCACTCTAAAGGTTTCTGCTTATTTAGCTTATGCACTTTAAAGGGATTATTTACACATCAGACTTCAAGTATTTTCCCACTCCAAAACAATACAAAAAATCAAGGTGGCAAGGGAAGACAGTTTTGTTGCGTTTGTTCTCTACAGGCCTATTTTTTTAATCTGATGGACACAAACCAGTGATTCTCTCATTCATCACTGCTGTTTGGACAGAAATGCTTTGAGGTTCCCATTCTACCAGCCAAATCTTGTGAGTTTTACGTTGCAGCATCACAGGACTGAACAAAAACTTGTTATTTCAGCCTTCTTTGATGAATAGATATAAAAATTAATTAAAAGGTTTAATGGCATTATTCTACTTCTTTCAAAGTGGAACTTTCTGTACATTAGTTCTTACATGCTAAGCATTTATTACAGTCAATAAGAAAAAATACAAGTAAAAATGTCTAAAGACTTATAAAACAATCAAAGTGGTCTTTATTTTGACAATTTCTCTTACTCATTTTACATTCATACAGAGTACTTTTCAAAGAAAGAACCTTTTCTGGACAGTGCCTGAGGTGGTATCAAAATGCTCTTGGTTAAAAAACCTAAACGTACCCATATCTCCAAATAATGAAGTTTTTGTTCTTATTTTAACAGTCTATCTCTCCTTGAGACAAAAGGGAACTGATGCATCCTGCCACAGAACAAGATATATTAAACAGATATATTACAAAAGGACACTATACAGCTGATTCCAGACAGTGCTGTAGGGGCACCAGCCTGATAAGTCAATGGTGCAGTAGTTAAGGTGCAAATATGGTCTGCTTACAGAGAAATGGAATAGGGATCCAGCATTAAGTTTAGTATGCTAGAGCAGACTCAAAGACTGGATGAATCGGATGCTTCATGAGGCTGTTTTGCACTGCTCTCACCAATACACTCTGTGCACAAGAAAGCCCTTCTGGCTACCAAGTATCCTGAACTCAGCTGGGAACGACATCCCCCTTCAACAAAAAAAAAGACTTCAGCCTGACTGAAGCCTGGGTGCAAAAGTCCAGGCAAGAAATCCCAGCTCCCCCGCAGAGATATGTACCATTAAATTAGAGGAGTCTGACAGGGGTAAGAGAACCTTCAAATTATGAAGTGGGTAGCGAAGAGTCTGCAGCCACATTCTCCTGACTTGAGAATGGTAACAGAGCATGACTACTGCAGAATTAGGCAGGACTGTTAAAGGTACCCAAGCTTTCAGAAATCAAAGGTAGGAAGTAAATAAAGGTTGTGATAAGGGTGATAAGTGACAGAACTAATCCAGTGAGGAAGGCAGAAATCCGATAGTAGAATTTAAAATGAAAGAGAGTAGGTTTATATTGGATAGTAAGAAGAAATTCTTTATTATGAGGGTGGTGACGCACTGGAACAGGTTGCCCAGAGAAGTTGTGGACTTCCTATCCCTGGAAATGTTCAAGGGCGGGTTGGATGGGGCTTTGAGCAACCTGATCCAATGGAATATGTCCCTGCCCATGGCAGATGGCTTGGAACTAGATGATTTTTAATGTCCTTTCCAACTCACGCCATTCCGTAGTCCTATAATTGACTGACTGGGTTTACAAAGGTGGAATGCTATTTGCCAAAAAGAAAGGGAACACAGTAAGAAGGATGGGTCTAATGTTCAGCTGTGACATAAAATTTTTCAGAAAAAAAAAAAAAGTAAAAGTTAGGGCTACTGATTTGGAACCAGACTAGCTGGAACTAACAACTTTAAAGTTGCTCCCAATCCAAACAATTCTATGATCTGACAGAAGTCTATGGATGACTAACAGCAGGAACAACCCAGAAACTGAGACTTGAAGAACAGCAGAAAAGAGGTCTCCCCTCCAGCCTTCCCAAACTTAATACACTTGGTGAAGCAATAAGATCCTTAAGAAATTAGGATGGCTAGGACACCATATCCAATAAAAATCTACTTTTAGTTCCTTCAGTTTGGGGGACGGGGTTTGCATATATATATAAAAAAAAAGGAATATCCAAATCAGTAGCCTGTATGTTAGACAGCAGGCACCTACTTGTTTTGACTATGTCACCTTGTAAACAGGGCAAAGTAACATTGATGAGGACAGAAACAGTAAGTGGATGAGAGTATGTAGCTCCTGTTAGTGATTTTATTACTGTCTTGGGAGTGGAACAACCTGGATTTTCAACTTCTGGTGAACAGGAACTTTTCCCAAGTTTGGAAGGGCATACAGAGTTTAAATTCAACAGCTTAATGCTTAAGTGGCTGGGGCTCAGAGATGTTAGGACCGAGCAACTTAGAACAAGAAGGCAACAGATCTAATTTTTCACATCACTTCTCAGAGGATAACAAAGGATAAGATTTCTAGCATTATGTGTATTCTTTTCCTTCTCACACAGATCATCTATGCACACTAATCAAGTAAAATAGTTGTTGCCTCCATTGTTACTAATGCTTTCCTTTACAGTATATTTCCATAAACTGCTCCATGTAACTGAACCTGCTAAATCTAGAATACAGTAAGATTAGTACCCTTGGAAGGGACACTGGGAAAAAAGCTCTTTTGTCTCGTGAAAGTAATAAGCGCATAAAAATGTATTTCTGTCATTGACGGGGCATGTTGGTTAGATGCAACAATATTGGTATTGAAACTAAACTTGTACAAACATCAAGTAATAGATTTCCAAACAAAATGCTGGAGAACAGGTTAGTCCTGTCCTTGTTAGAGGATGGCAAAAGCTTTCAGAGGGTTCACTCTCAGCAGTAAAGCAGCAGCTATTTAACAGAAGCAGGTTTCTGCAGCATCTTAACAACTCTCACTGGTGACTTGTTACATCTTACCACTGGTCCCTGCAGGTCCTGTACCCTGACAGGCAGAATGAAAAGATTCTCTAACGGGGCCACTGGCTGTCAGAAGCCACCAGCTGGCCTGCCAGGGCTTTGCAATCGCAGAGGCCAGCTGACAGTCTGGGTGTTGCTGACCATGCTGAGAAACGTGCCACCCAGCTGCTGTGTGGTCACGTCCATCTGGAGATCTCCAGCCAGACAAATCTCTGGGCCTGTCAGATCTCTTCAGCAAGCCTTGTTATGCAAATTCAATTACTCAAGTGTGCCCTATTACTGCTGGCTAACTGCTCCTAGAACCAATCTCACACTGACAGTCAGCTCACATTTTTACCCACCAAAAGTACCTCATTTATTCTTGCTCAACTATTCCCTTGTATCATTAAGGCAGAACAGACAGAGTCCATAGTACTGTAACCTCTCTGCAGTGGGTTACTATTCCTTGCAAAGAGCTTAGAGAGAAATTAATTTAAAAACATACAGTATCTAATCAAACATGAGTTAAAGCCACGCTATCTACATAATTTACCACTAGGAATGGGAATTATAAAACTCTGATAGAATGCTAGTTCATCTGACTAGTATTTTAAAAGGCAAACAAATAAACATGAAACTCAATATTCTAGAAAGCAACGAATTGCATTTGAGGTATTTGCTTTAACACAAGGGTACACGAAATGAAAAGCAAGATTTCTTATTTTAACTAGCACACTGGTATTTCAATTTCTTCAACTAGCAGGCCTGCTGCAGCAATAACCACTCACTTCTCTCATATTTATTTATTGAATTTAATTTAGATATAGTCTGAGCTATTAGGAGTTTCCCCTGATGCAGAGATATGAAAGCTTTTACTTAGCTCATCCTGTAAGCACAAAAATGTAACAGAAAAGTTTGATGAAGATTTAGAAAGGAAAAGTTAAGTATCATATTGTTGATTTGCTCAGTATATAAATAAAACTTTCTGCTCAAAATATCATTGTGAAACTGCATGCCTTCATTCTGAAAAGTTATTCAAAAGCTCCCATAAGAAACATTAGCAGATAAAACACTGTTAGCTAGTGTAAGTATCTGTATCTAGCACTTAAGACAAAATATTTGTGTTTTTCAAACTGATATATTGTTAGTGAACAAGAATACCAGAGAAGTTTTCTAAAACAAAGAATGCAACTATAGAGACTACAAGGCTACCGCATGGTCCCTTAGTTAGATCAAAATTTAGTGTGTTTTACACACAATTCAGCTCTCAGGACAGATGATAACAAATCAAGCCAAGTTTCTCTAACCTAGTTCTCTTTCCAAACCTCATAGGAATGAAGTTGCCTTTCTAAGCATTGATTCATCTTTTCAACCTCTTTTATGGCGAGTTTCGGCAAAGATAGGACTGGGAGGAGATTTACTTCAAAAACTTATCTTTTACCCACAAAAGCTTTTCTCTTCCAAAGTAACTGCTAAACAAATTTACAAAAAAAGCAGTGTTGGAAGGCCGTGAGGAAAAATACTAAGATGCAATCATAAGACTGTGAGTTGATTAATGCCTAGGAATCTAAGCTTTTGTGAAGGAAAATGTGAGTCAAACTTTGGGAGAAACTGGAAAATGGCACAGCACACTGTGCTGGCAGAACACTTGGCATAAGCAAGGGAGATGGGGAAGAGATATTTAAAAGAGAGGCATTGTTGTGTTAAGTTTTGAAAGGGGAAGATATGTGATGCAGACTGAGATCAGAAACCAGCAAAACGATTCCAGGAACAAATTTACAGCAGACTGTAAGAAATGAAGACTTAGGTGAAAGATAATAGGAGGGAGACAAAGGAACCTGAGATGCCAAGGAGAAATTAAAATACACAATTTGCCAAGGCCTGAGATAACTGGGTCATGGCCTGTGATCGTGCCGATAGTATGGGAAGGTTCTCAAACAAATCTAAGTGAAACATCTGCAATATTTAGAATAGACTCAATTTCTAGGAAAAAGGAGGAACAAAAGTCAAATATGACAGTAGGACCAGAGTGTGAAAGAGAAAAGTATTACTGATGGGGAAGAACGTGGTGTACTAAAACTGTGCAACAGCAAAACCACTACAATATTGTAAAATGGTGGGAGGGAGACGGAAAGATGTTTATGTAAAACAGAGCATAGCATAAAGCAAGTAATATATATATGCAAGTATACCACAAAATGGATGCTGGAATTCATAACAAAAATTTTACAAAGAGAAAAAGTAAATCTGAAAGAGCCTCAAGTTTATTTTTAAATTTTTATAAAGGTACACAAATCCAATTAAGCAGGGTAAGTTAAGGAAAAACTTAACAGCCCTACTGAAGAATCTTAACAAACGGTGTAAACACCTCACAGAAGTCAGAAAGATAATCACTCCCAAATAAAATAATTTTTGTTGTATCAGGCAGGGGTAGATGGGAAAAAGAGCAAAAAAAAAGTATAATGAAAGTGCACCCTATTGGCACATCTGGTTTTGATTTAGGAGCAGGCTTTTGAAGGAGCTTTAAGAGCCTCATTCCTAATGAAGCCAAAGATACTCTGGGAAAGTTCTGTTTCCTTGAAGCAGTCCTGAATTACACCTTCCAGACAAAATAATATGGGCAGTTCTGATGACACCACGCTTAAGCTATTAGTATCTGACAAACTCAAGACAAATTTGCTACAATATTTCTCAAAAAATAATGTAAATATTACTGTCAGAGTCAGACTATTCCTATTTATGTGACATTAGCATTTTTTATTACAAATCAAGATACAACTATAGAAATGGAAGTTAAAGAAGAAATACTGTCCCATGTTCCACTGGCAAAAAAGACATGAACAGATAAAGCCAAAACCAAGTATTTCAATAAAATGAAGTAAGTCTAATGTCAGCTAACTCGGTGACTTGAGATGTACTTTAAAGATGACAGGATTCGACCACTTGGTATTATCCAGTACAGAGTCGCCCTAACTATATCAACTATTAATTCCACTTTCTATATTCCTTAGCTGCAGAATTGACAGCAAAGCTCCTAGTAGTTGTGTTTCTTGAAAAGAAAAAGGATATAACTACTTCCCACCAAGAAAATTAATAAAAGTAGACATTGCAGAAATAGTTCCTTTTGTTGTTTCTATTATCACAATCTCTTGATCCTCTTCAGAAGTAAGAAGTGCACTGCATAGGTACTTCTAGACCAAGCTGTAAAAGCACTGCAGTTTTCCTTCAAAAATGCTGAAGAAATCAGAAAGTCTGTTCATGCAATTCTCACAGCAAATTTTATGCCTGTGTTATTCAGGATTATGCACTGATGTTTTGTATGAAACATCAACTTTAAAGTTGACATGGTTGTCATTAAAACTGATTGAACAACTTAGTCTCCCCCATGCATATGCTCAAAAGTTCCAGAATTGAGAATTCTTCTTTTCAATCTGAAATGCTGAAACCCTACACAAGAATAATATGAAAATTATTTATTCTTAACCTCTGTCATATCTTAGGTGCCTGATGCAGTGATGTATGAAAATGTACATGCCTCCTAGATTTTTGTTTAATTGTGTCTAATGAAGTGGGCATTCCTGCTGGATGTATATTCTGACTTAATTCTTTAATGCTTCTGCGCTAAATGATAACTTAAATCAGTGCATTCATTTAGAAGACCAATACTACAATGCATCAGAAAAAAATTCAGTGCTAGTTTTTAGCTTGCTACCTTAGAATTTGGTTCAATGTCCCTTTACCATCATATCTTGAGAGAAACCAGAGTGCCAATGTGTAAACTCCACTACAACCCACTTTCAGAGATCAATTTTAAAAAAGAAACTGTTATTTTAATCCATATGCTATGTTTCAAATTCCATTTCAAGAGTCTGAAAGTCTCCTCATTATAGCTGCATCCTTGTGAAAGCAGTACAACCAGAATACATTAGCTATAAAGCTGTGTGGCAAATCACTTATTTCTATACTGGATTTACATTTTAGTATTATTTTTTCAGACCTGCTTCTCATAAACTCTAACATATATTTGTTTTGCATGCTGATATATATTAAACAGAAGCTCCCACTAATTAGCATACAAGGATATACAGTGAGTGGCTTGAAAAAAACAAAATGTCTTAAGTGCATTCACCTAATTCAAAATCAGGCAGCAATGAGGAATTAATCAAGTGTTTTTTCCTTAGTGAGTACCACTTTATATTTTCAACACTGAACTGTATTTGACTCCATGCTGCCAGATTATGTATCTTAATGTTGCCTTACAATTAAATTGAATGCATTTTTGTCATCATATCCCAAAAAAAGCCAATGTATTGTGCTATTTTCTAATGTCAAGTGACCAAAATAATTATTAAGAACCAGTAAAAGATACAACTTTTTTGTTCTTTTTTTCTAGATAATAAGTTCTCAATGTAGAGATGAAACTGTCTGGGTGGAAAGGAACTCTTACCACTCATAATATTTCTAGATTTATAGAGTGGCAAGAGGTAGTGAAAGGTGCAGAACAGAAAGGCAGAGTAAGACACCTCTAGTTTTCCTGTTCTGAAAGCAGAGACAGACCTCAGAGAGATTAAGAGAAGTAAATCACTCATGAGATCAGACTTGGTTCACTTAGGGCCACTGCCACTGATTGAAAGGCATTTTAAAGGGTTAAAAAGAGCAACCTTTGTGTCTAGCAAGAGCTGCCAGAAAACATTTGGTCCTCTCTTTTTGTAGTAATTCACTTTGGCTACCTAGCCTGTTGCACCAGGTCACTTACTGATGGCAGCCACGGTTTTTCATGGGCTCACTGGAATACTCGAGAGGAGAGATCCTTTGCACTGAAGGTGGCTTCTGTGTGGTGTTGGGATCCTTTTAACATCAAGTGTTTGGTATCTGTTGTACCCCTCTCACATTCCCAGCAACTACTCTCTTCTCAGAGACTGCTCTCATAAAGGAATTTTGTATATATCAAGTAGACACAGAAGAAATGAGTATATGTGTGAACCTGAAAGCAATTCTTTCAGTATTTAATGTGATGCAAAAACCTAGCTTATCTGCTTTTACAAAATTTTATCCATTTCTGCCAAAATACAAAGGAAGAAGATAAGAAAGAAATAACATGTATATTCCTTGCCTCAGCTCATTATGAACAGAGTGCTGAATGTTTTATGTGATAACCATTCCTTTATGTATGTGAGATTAATAATGGAGCCTGTAAGGTCATTCTAGAGCAACTTTCAAGTTCTCTAAAAACTGAAGTGGTCAAGTCAGAAATATAATCAAGGCAGAAACAGAAGGATGTCTATGACAAGTGTTCACCTTGTAAAGACACTATGACAAGTAATTTATTCCAAAACAGATGGGAGCTGTTATTTCCATATAGCAAGCTTCCATCCAACTTGCACTAAACCCCACAAATATTGTTAATCTGCAAGATTTTATCACATATGATCCAAGCAAAAGAATAAATAATAAACACTTCTCAATCTTTCACAGAATTTGCCAAAAGATGAACTGTAGTCTTGAGATGTTGGAAGAAAAAAAAAACAACTGTAGACATAGCAAGGACATGCCCTAACAGAGGTACCTATAAAGTGGTGGCAATGGACAAAAATTACTTGGACAGTGCAACTAAGAAAACAGAAACAAATTTTGCAAAGGCTCTCTCCAAAAGACAGACAAATCTCTAACATGCAAAAAATCAGAAGTTTATCATTAGATGAACATGCACAGAAAGATTTTTTTTCACATTTTTCTCCATAAAATTTGATATTTATATTTACCTTCCATTCCACCTGCATAAAAAGAACATTACAAAAGACTAAAATGTATGAGAACATTTACTATGGGTGTATTTGAACAAACTGTTCTAGGGATACAGACTTTTTTATAATAATAAATATTTAATAAAAATGCACTCTACTGATGCAGATCTGCCTGATGAAATTCTGAACTTCATTTTAGTCCCAGATTTTTATTTGTATAATTTTGACACAATAACGCACCACTAGTGCCACTTTATTACCTTGTAAAGAAAAGTCTGTGCAAGAAACACAAAAGTACACTGCACACAGATTTTTCCTTTATTTCAGCTTTGCCCTTGATTTTACATTTATATATTATCAAGACTTGGTAATAAAAACTTTATTATCATACTGAATTATTTTCCAGTTTTTAACCTTATGCCAGTGTAACATATCTGTGATTTCTGCTTTGAGTACGTCTATAGCACAAGCTGCACTTCACATCAGAGAAAGAAGCCAACTACAAAAGAATTTAACTCACAAACTCATTATAATTGTACAGCCAGGGTAACATAAAGTTCCCGTTCCTTTTTACAGCTACCTCACATATTTATGTAGTAAACACAGTCTGACATGTAAGTACAAATTCAGACACACCAATAATGCAATTGACCCAAAATGCATTTAGTTTTCTTATGAAAATTGTAATTCTGATCAAGATAGAAAACACAGAAAAACAGACAGACAGGCACATGGGAGCATTATTGGGAGCAACAAGTATGATTATTACCTTGAGGAAAAATTACAAATGATAAATCACCCAGTTGTGAGGCTGATGCCAATTACAAATACATTTTTGATGAACTGCAGAAAAGATGCTATAAGCCACAAAACCTATGAGGTAAGAGACAAGCTTGGAAAAAAACCTGCAATATGAGGAATGAAAGATCTTGGTAAACTAGAGAGATGGTTTGAAGCAGATTTGCAAATAGGAGATTGGAAGTAGGAAAAATACAGAGTTACAATGAGACCCAAGAGATCCAAGTTACAAACAGGAGATGCAAGGAGACCAAGGAGAGGGATTTATACAATAGGAAGTGCTTCTTGCATGTGAAACCCCTTTCCCTTGAAACACTTCACTGGAGAAAGGTAAGATGATGCCATTTGGCCACCTGGCCAAGGCAAGGAAGAGTGGGGTAACAGAGGGCTATCATTAAAGAGGTCAAGAGACATGTACAATTAAACCATCAAAGTGACAGCTATATCACAGATAAGATAACATGGGGGGAGAAGGATGGTGGATCACAGAACTTAATCTTGTGGAATGACAGACAGGAGGAACCTTCTAGTCATAATTTTCAGTCATTCTGGATAAAGAAAGCTTCCTTCTGGCCCCTTGCATGGCTTCTTTGCAATTTGCTTTGTCACATGTTTCAAGCAGTTTTGCATCCCTGGCTGCTTCCACTCTGCTAGTGGGGTACAGACTACTGCATCAGTTTCCAAGCAAAATGAAATCCTACAGCAGGCTCAGCTTTAAACAGGAAGCACTGTATTAAATTTCTTGCTGCCTAATACACTCTCTTTTACAGTTCTGCTGGTCACACAGACTATGTGTGCGTCACAGGTTTGGGACAGCAGTACCACACAACAAATCATATGCCACTCCTTCAATTCTCCCCAAACCTCTACTGCAACAGGCCTATCATAACGGTGGTCTGATGAAGCCCCTGTCACTAGAGCAGCCATATCCCCCCTTTTGTCCTGTCATTCTGTCACTTGTTTGCCTTGATCAACCCCCTGCCCCAGCTGTATTAGCTGAGGGATCTGTTCAGAGGAACAGCTGCTCTGGCCAGCCCCCCAAAGCCACACCAGATACTCCAACAATTGCAGCAAGTGCAAGAGGACAATAATCATTAGAATAAACACACTCCAGCACTCCTAGCAAGGACAGAGGTGGAACTGGAAATGAATGTTTTATTAATTACTTATTTCCCTTCATTCTTGAAAGCAACACTCCAAATCTGCCCTCATATTGAATTAATTTCTTTCATGTTTACTGTCTGGAAGTTGATAGTGCTGGTCTTGGTGATAAGGCAGAGACAATGCCAAAAAAAGAACCCTTAAGTCACAACATTAACCCAAGCAGTATTTTCCAGCAATACTTCAAAACCTCTAAAGCAAAAGTTTCCTCTACTGGCAACTCCTTCAATAAGCTCCGTATCTATGCATAGCACTGACTATATTAAGATGAAGAGGCATACAGGCTCCTTCCTACAGATCTGCTGGAGAGATTATTTCCCATGAGAAAAAGTTGTAGTGATGTCACCAAACCAGACAGACGTACTCTTTACATCAGAACGTATGAAAAACTATCTCTATGTTCTGTACTTCAAGCTCTGGATTTGGAGAGGGCCCATGAATTTAATCTTTATGTCCTGCTACCCTTCAGCCTTTTGTTGAATAAGGCAGCACAAGCTATTAAAATGTTAAATATCATTCCTTAAAACTCTCACTTAAACAGTGTTTATGACCTGTAGGAAAGCCATTGAAACAGCATATGCTGAAGCATCAGGAATACGTGAAGGGAATCACAGAACCACATTTTCTTTATATTTATTCTTGACAATCACCCACCTTTCTCAAAGTCAAAAGGAGGTAAACAGAATCAGTGCTCAAATTAAATACAGCTGACTGCAAATAAATGCACTAGCAACATGTATCTAAGAACCTGCACTCCATAGCATGAGTGCAATAGAGAAGACAAGTGGAGGACAGCATCAGAGCCACCATATCCTGCCAAATCTCTGGAAACAGAACATATACACACAGTGTGTTGCTAGCCAGAAGACTGCAGAAGCAGCTCAATTACAGATGGACAGAGGAATTTTGTAACACTAAAAGTTAGGCCTAAGAATTTACAGCTCTTACACCTCATATATTGTTCATAGTCAGAAAAGGGCTTGACTACCTGACCTGTAGCAAAATACACCGGCACTGCTGGTTGGAATGGTAACACATTTCTGTGTGTGGCAGATAGAGTTTTGGCCATGCACTTTTCAAAACAGATTCTTAAAATCTTTTATCTCTAGTTCACTCAAAAATTACCAAAAACTAATTCTGAGACCCTATTAGGAGTGGTCCCACACAGCATTTTTAAAAAATACTATTTTTGTCAAACTGTCATTGATTACTCATGTGCCAGTTCATGAAAAAAAAAAAAAAAAGGTCATTCCTTTGTTCACCCACTCCTAGAATACCATAAAGTCAAATATTCAATATCAATGGCCTACTTGCACTCCAGCAGATCTCCAGGCCACTGGTTTTATTTTATTTGGCCACTTAATATCTTCCAATACTTAAAAGCATCTTCAACACAAGTTATTTTGATTTCTACATGATATTGGCAGGATGGCAAGAATTATTCTTTTAAAGATCATATATAATTATGTGAAAAGCACTACAGAACAACACAACTTGATCTAATTACACTTGCTGCCAGAGAGCAAAAAATATGCAGCAAACTAAATTTCTAGGGAGAGATAAAAGAGCATATTTCTTAATATCTTCATGTTAAGAGGGTTACTGAAGTATCCCTCAACATATGTAAAAATGTGGTTACAGTGCCACAAATTCACTATGTGGGAAGTGTTGGTACTAATTACTGGTACAGAACCTTGACATTAGACATTGCAAAAACCAAGCATCAAAAAGACTAGCTCTTTGACAGCAAAGAGGTAATTATGAGGCTTCCACTCTTAAGGAATTTCCAGGACTTATTAATGCTAGCACACAAAAATCTCTGATCAAAGAAGAATAGAAGCTTTTTGCCTTATGATAAAATAACTCATCTTGTAAGAAAAAGATTACATATGGTCAGGCAATCGAAGATCCATTTAACAAATGCTTTGTCATAGGTTTGCTACAGATGTTCTAATCATATCATCATTTTTCCCTTTCACAGAAGTATCCAAGAATGTGACTAAACATGTCAACAGTTCACTGAAGGCTGCAGTTAGAAAAAGAACTATATTGTCCATTTACTTTTCTTTGGTTTACCCAAATAGACAAGCCACCAAATTTGTGACTGAATCCATGCAGTGAAAACCAGATGCTCAAAGAAATTAGAGGATCAGGTATCAATTTGTCCAGATTCTGGATGCCAAACACAACTTGACATGGAAAGCCTATTTTCAAAACTACTTAGAAAATGAGAATCTTCGGTCCAGCAACATGTATCTTTGGATCGCTGGACCTGTTTAATATTTTAAGACCAATTTTGAGACTCTCAGAACTGTTATATTTAAAATTCCAACAATGTGCCTAGATCACAGAGTTCATGAAAAAAGACACAGAACTTTTAGATCTGTCACACCTCAAAAATATTAGGACTGGCTTTAAAAGTTTATCTACGAAGAGTTTTCATTCTTCCATGTGCTTCTTTTCCCTAGAATTTTGAGATATAACTCTGTCATCTGTATCTGACCTCTGCACGCTGGCTGAAAAACCTCTTTGCTGGCAACGCTTTCTCAGGTTGTTTGTGCCCATGGTTAAGCCCTGAGGAGACCATATTCTTCACCCAGTATGTCTACAGCTTTTCTACTAGCCAAAGCAAGTTTAACATTAACAAACCTATTCCTTTATGGCATAATATATTCATTCATGATAACTCCTCCCACAAAAGCAAAATGTTAAAGCTTCCCTTTCTTCATTTGGAGAGAGACATAAACCTTTAGCAATTTGACTTCATCAGTACACAACTCTCCAAGTCAGAGTCCATATGCATACAGTCCCCTCTCTTCTCTGTGACCACCCTTCTGGTTCCAGTTAGTAAGTGATCCAGATTATCTACAATAAAGACACTTCAGTTTTTTCTTGGGCAGTCCACAGTCCAGCAGTGTCACACTCTTCCCCCCTCCCCGGACTCATTACAGTATTTTTCTACTTAGACATTTTTGTTCAGAGCACACCTCTATAGGAGAGCTGCATGCTTCAGAGGCTACATGAAGAAAACCACAGGAAGCAAATCAGCATTTTCAGCATACTGCTCTCATTTTTAGAAAAAGCTTCCTCCATAAAAGTTGAGTAGCCCCTGCTACTCAAGGAATTTTAGGAAAAAAATTTAGGCTAAGCTAAGACTTCTAGGACAGTCCTACCTCTGCTTGCTTTTTGACTTCCTGCCTTTAGAGAATGTTCTTCCTCCAGAGCAATCTCCAAGACCTTACTTGCCTGTCCTTTTTTACTGGGAAGCACACACCTTTCCATCCTCAATTTCTTTCACCATGCACATCCATGCCCCCAGTCATTCAAACTGGACTGTCAGAAGAAAACCCCAATGTTCAATATCTCATTTTCATTCAGTATCTACAGCTCTCTCCCACTTGCTATCTTCTATTTGCTTCCCATGCATAACCCTGGATAAAGTACTCCTACTCTTTGGTATTCCTCTTGTAGATTACTCTTACTCTATTGATCTTCAAAAGATACAGGTTATTTTCATAATACAGGACAGATGTGTGTCACTCAAAAGAAAAATAAATTTAACAGATGAAAACAGACACATTCTACAGTGAGGTGAGACAGCCCTGAATAACATAAGGAAGATTGTCATAGAACTAGATTTTAATTTTTAATACTGTAAGAAGTACGGTTTCATCTAATGTAACAAATGCAAATGCTGGTTAATTTTTCTTCGAAACCTTCAAAAATACAAGTTTCATACGGCCTAGCAACACAGACGAAAATCTTTTTTTAAAAGAACTGATTTTTATCTAAAATGTTATAAAACCTGACACTATTAAAGACGGCAAAGTGTTGATAGTCTATTTAAAACACAGACACCTTCATTCAAAACACTGTGTGGAACTGACAAAGAATGTCAGTTTTGCAAAAAAATGCTAATATTTTTCCCACTGTCTTATACGAAAAGAATCTGAGTTTCCTACAGTACTACACATTATAAATATAATAAACACATTATTAATATATAATTTTAAAGCTATAACAGTCTTCTGAGGGCTTGTAGTGCTGCATTTTAACCATTAAATGATTTTACATAGATACAAAATTTGAGAATAATTTACTGAGAAACTGAGAATCTATTAATTCTCCTTATAATTTTTTATAGTAACAACAAAAGTTATTTCACTACATAATTACCAAAGCAATAGAAATAATTCAGCAAGAAGGTAAGATGTATGCTAGTATGATTGCTGTCATTTTATGGCTTCAATACATATTTGTGTGGAAGACTGAATGCAGTAAACACATCAGAGAATATCTTATTACCCAGTAATGCACACAGTTAGCTACCTCACTGGCATTATAAAATAGCTATTTCAGGTTTTTGTTGTTCTAAGGAAATATCACACTTTTTGTTGTTCATTTTATTGGGCCATTTCTGATATGTAAGGTAGGGCACTGTAAGGTAAAAGAAAAGAACATGGATATAAATGTGCACACACATGCTATTTATTTAACATGTCCTATCGACTAGCACCTAGAAAGTATATAGTCCATAGGTGAGAACTTTAAATAGTTTATGTACACTATTCCTCACTTTAAACATTATTTCCAAAGTCATTTAAAAAAAAGTCAAATTAGGAACAAGCAATGATGTTCTTAAAATTTCAAGACTGAAAGTTTTTGGCCTACTTGGCCACCTTGTTTAGTAGGTGTTTTATTTTTAAGAAAACAACAACAACAACAAATCCTGAAGTGTTTGTATCAGCCACATTGCCCACAAACCAGCAGAGGACAAAAATGCACGCTCTTCCAGGATGCATACTATTTCTCCATTAGAGGAAATCCTTCACCTATTGCTCTAGGAAGTTTGGGAGTTTTGGCGTGTGTTTTTTGTTTTGTTTGTTTTGTTTGTTTGGTTGGGTTTTTTTGTTTGTTTGTTTTAGGGTTTTTTGGAGGGTTTTTAGGTTTTTTTCAACACACTAATAATCTGAAACAGACACCCAAACACACACACACAAAGATGATGTCTCTTCCTTCATTCCTCCTCCAATGAAGTGGGTCACAAGAAGACCATGAAAGAATTTGGATTTTATATTCCAATTGCTCTTGGATAGTTTTCACTCCAATAGCAACATTTCCCTCACTGTTCAACATTGCAACCACTCGTTTCACAGATGCTCTAGCCTACACTCCACTTCCTCACAGAACAGCTTTTCTTATTAGTTACTCAGTGTCCTGGCAGCGAGAAGTTCTGCAACCTTGTCACATTTTACCCAGTAGGCACAGCCCTGAGCAAAGGTGCAAGTATAATGACAGGAGAAGGAGTTTTAAAATGAGTAACAGGAATGACCTTTGAAAAGTTCCTACACTTCCGGAAGACACTGTTCCTAAATGGTCTCAGTCCTGCTTCTTTATACTTTATAATCTCTTTACTTATCTATTTTACACTCAATTTACAAAATTATAATTCTCTAACCCCAGAAAATGCTGAAACAACGGTCCAAGGCATCTACTTTAAAAACCTGTGGGTGTTTTCTACAGAAGCAGCCTAAATTTCTTCCTCTACATTTACTTCCAAGCAGGTATGATCTGGAGTATAAACCAGAGTGTTATCATTAGTGTGGTATCTTTACTTTGCCACTAACTAGTGGTTTAAAAAAAAAAAAAAACAAAAAAAACACCAAACCAACCTTGTTATTTTAGCAATACATCTACTACAAATTTGAGACTTTTTGGGAATACACAGACATTTTTTTCCCCTTAAGAAAAGGTATTTCTGTACTTTTTGAAACTTCATGTAGGGTTAAAACAAAATATTACTAGGAACATCAACTTCAAAAAATCATATACATAGCCACATCCTTTCTACACATGTAGATGTATCTTAAAAAGCCTCAAATTTTGACAGTAAAGTAGCCAAACATTTTTTAAATGTTCTATAGACCACTTGATGCACGATTAAGCTTTTCCATTTTTACTGATTGAAGCTAAAACCACTCAAAAGTAGAATGATGAAGATGAAAAAAAAAAGAAAAAGTGACTATGAAGGAAATAACTCTTGTAAAGTTTAAAGCAGTAAGTACACAAATACTATAAAATCCAGCCACTCTAAAATGACTGTAGCTGTAACTGATTATAGTAATTGACCACTCCCATTATACACTTCTATTGAACTTTCTATTTAAAAAACTAAGTTTCTCAAAATACTTTGAAAATGGGTAAAGCAATATGCAACACTGCCATGGTTTTGACACAGTACGTATACACACACACACACATTACTCTGGTCAAATGAAAAGTCAAAGAGAATTCTGTTTTCTGAAGTCATTGAAAGACATTTTATTACTTTTTTCTTATCCTTTCTTCCCTCACTCCCCAATTTTTATCTAGCTATCTCAAGCAATACATTGGATCTTAAATGGATACTAATTATTCTACTTTTTTTCCCTTTATCCAGACATCCTTATTTTTCACTTCTGTGCTGTGAATCCCACAGCAGCTCTCAGCAGCAGTGGTGTCACACTGAACTGAAGGGTAGACAAGAAATCAAAACTGTGTTATGGTGAAACAGGTCTACAAGCAAACTGCTTCAACTTAGAGAGATTCCTTCCTCAGCAACCATTATTTTTAATGAGGCCCATTCACTTTAGGAATCTTGGCAAAAACCAGTCATTTACTCTAGTCCTAGAGCAATGACCGCAAACTGGGCAAACATAAAGATTACATGCGATGTAAAATCTGCACGTGCATATCATTACACAAAAAAACCCATGATGTGCTGGGAAAGAGGCCTGTCAAGCTATCATGTTTGTTAATGAAAAGAACAGTTTTATTCCAAACCAGTCTACTGTATCAGATTGGATACAACAAGTGTTAACTAAACATCACGCATAAAAGCTTTGATGAGAAAATCTAACACGTTAAACTAAGAAACAGTTCAAGGACAGCAGGAGGCAATTCCAGAACACAGGCACAATCTATAAAGGCAAACTACCACAGCTTTTTGATGTTAAGTAAGTAGCAATATCAGTATACAACAAAGCTTAGAGGCAGACTTGTATCAAGTTTAAAAGTTTAATATCCAGGGTCAAA
Source organism: Empidonax traillii (assembly GCF_003031625.1). Taxonomy (NCBI): domain Eukaryota; kingdom Metazoa; phylum Chordata; class Aves; order Passeriformes; family Tyrannidae; genus Empidonax; species Empidonax traillii. Next base: position 2,387,458 of record NW_020955210.1, read on the forward strand.
AGCCTCAATTACCTATTCTACCACTACTTTTCTTAGTGAAGAAATCAGTGTTAAAGTATGATTTACTGAAAGCATTATCTAAATTATCACATGGGGGTTCTTATTCCCTTAGTGCCCGAATTTTTGGTATCTCAGTAATGTTGCATCTCAGATACTCAAGACTACAGCAAAACACGTATGTTTGAACTTTGACGAGGTGGGAGGTCAGAGACACTTACTTTGAAAACATATACATTTCTTAAAATGGGTTATGCCCATTAAATGGCCTAAGAAAAAGGGCACCAGCTCAGGAGGAGTGGTACTTAGTAAAACTGTGGATAAATTACTGCAGTAGCACTTTAAATTCATGCCTTTCAGGAGAAAGCATAAAAGTACACATTTCAAAAATACAAAACTGGAGGGAAAAAATCCCCCCTTACTTAACTAGATACTTACATATGTTTTTGACAATGTTGTATTGTATTTGTAAAACAGGCTACATGATACATGTTAATAGCTATTTAATAATTTATTTAATTGGTGAGATACGATTTTCTAGTTATTTTTCATGGGTATGTGCTTTCTATTGCCCATTTATAAAAGAGTATGGAGGGTAAGATTAAACTGGTAATTGGAAATGGAGGAAAGGTATCTTTTAAAGGCAAAAGAGAAAAAAACCCAAACAACTTAAGAATTGTACTTTTTCATCTTTATTTAGAATATAGCAAGATAACTTTGCACTGGATACAGAAAACCACATGGATTCCTATATATATTCTTCTATGCCTGTCCACTCCACAGCTTTTAAGAAATTATTGTGACCTTAACTGTCGATGAATCTCCACTCCTTCATTAAATAGGAACATAATTCTGTTGTTATCACCTTACCAAAGCAAAATCTGTTTTTCCAATACCCTGATATCACATCTTGTACACTTTTACCTTTGTAAAACAATTACAGAATTAAATCACTCTAGTTTTTAGGAATATTAATCATCATTATAAGTTATTCTAAATAAAGCTCTAATAGGGAAAACTAATGGGATGAGGGTAGGAAATGCTTTCTGTAAAAGTTTTTCTAAATTATAAATTGCCTGTTTTGAGCAGGCTGGGCTGCAATGCCACCTGGTGGCTTAGAAAAAATAACAGGATGCTACTTGAACAGTGCTTAATGGCTTGGAAAATACACAATATTCTTTAAAATGCCAAATATGGCAACAATGTTTAAGTTAATAGTTTGCATTTCTTAGCTAACAAGTCATTTTTCATTCTATTGCTCCCAGTGCACGGTATTTTAAGTTTTAAAGTTGACATGTCGAGATCTAACTTCAACTGGAGTTTTACAGTTGTTTTCAACTGCAAGTTGAACTTGCCAATGAGTAGATTATACTGTAAAGGGTCACACACATACATAAAGGCTCTAATTTACACAATAAATACCTAATGTTGAAATCTTCCCCATTTGAGGAAAAATTAAATACAGCAGAAGCCTAAAAGAAGGGTTACTGAAATGCTTTGTAAAATTACACTGTATAATTAATTCCATAGTAAGAACGTTTTTATGGTGTGTGTTGGTGACCTTTTATTACCATCAAGTTCACAATGCTGGTGGGCTGCCTTTTAATCCCTCCGCAGACAAAGGCCCTAAATAAACACAGATCCCTTCCTGGGAAAAAGTCCTCTCTGGTTAAATGGTAAGGAAATGAGTAAATCATTAGTAATCTTTAAAGCCAAAGCTATAAACTCAAGTTACCTTAAGTTAAAATGAAAGTGTCCTGCAAGAGTTTCAAAGTTCTGTCACAGATAGAAATCTCCAGCTCTTGACTCCAGACTAGGCGCCAGCTGATAAACAAACAATTTAAGTCAAGAGCTGGAGAATTCCCAGCTTTTTCATTTAATGGCTTTGGCCAAGAGTATTTATTGCCTCCAGTTTTATTCTCACTTAGCTCTAAGAGGAAATTTAAACTCATCATTATCTTAAAGCCCCATATGGGCCACAGTCAGCTCACCTGATAGAGCTCCTTTTACTCTGCCTAAGTTCTACTCCCCACTAGAAGTGATGTAATAGTGTAAACTAATTAAATGTAGTTTTAGGCTGACTTTTTAATAGGCTAAATAAATTCTGTTCAATATGGTTTATATTCCCACTTGGGGCAGTAACAATTCCAAAAAGTTTAACTTTACAGTTTCCAGTCTAAACTACTAGTAGTTTACTTCATAAAGGACAACTGAAATGAACAAACAAACCATCTTCATAACAAGGGCAGCCAACTGTTAAAAGCAACTGCATTGAAAATTCTTTGCTACAAATTGATCCATTGGCACCAAAATGTACACAGAATTGTGAAAAAGCAGACTGTGTGGCAATTCCAACACTTCAAATGAAACATTTCAGGAATGCAAGGACATACATGCAATTAAAATTTGACGTTTAGTACTTGTTCTGGTTTTGGAATAAAAACAGGCAAAGCTATGGAGCTGGAAATTAAGTATTAACTAAGAATCTGTGGATAAGTCAAGGTGTTGAATGTGGTGAGCAAGTCCAGTATTGAAATATTTCATCCTAACTCAATGGGAAGACATCATCATCAGGTGGCCTCTGATGCCACCTTTCTCCTTCTTCTTTTCTAAATGTATATAGTAGGAGGAGGTTGGAGTTCTTTTATACATATTCTAATGCTCATTTCACCTCAGAGATTTTTAAATCCATCATGATTTAGATTTAGCATTTGTCACCTCATCTCAGGCATCTCCTTCTCAAAAAGCATATTTGTCCTGTATATTAATAGTTTAGAAACTTCTCACTTAAGAAATAAATTTCACAACTGTCAGAGGTGGAGAACTGTGCTTAGCAAGAAGTCTGACTACTAAAGGGTTAATAGAATTCAAACTTGAAACCAGGACGTTGTATTCCCCTCTTACCCAGCCCCCTCCCCGCAAAATACTTTCCTAACCTGACTTGGCTGAAAAAGCCAATTAATTGTTCCAGTGTCTGCCAAGACTTCTTATTCCTTTAAAAATGCGGATAGTGTTTGAGACAGCTGGCTACTCCAAACCCAGGTAACACCCCTAAATGTGGAAAGAATGAGGGAACATTAATTATGATTAGTATTTTAAATGGATTTGTAATGAAACAGACAGACAGATACCCTAAACCTACTGCATTTCCAGCATTTATTATTCAAAAAGGAAAAACTTGTGTCTTAGATGTCTCTGCTGCTCCACTGAGTGTATGGAAGCAGATTAATGTAAATAGTATTAAAATATGTGGAACTAGTTTTTCTATCTTTGTTAGGAACTGACTGTACAGACACTATGATCTCATACAAAACACACACACGGGAAGCAGCCACCAAGTGACAGACAAGAACCTTTCTGAGCCAGAGTCATTGCAATCCCTACAGAAACTAGTCATTTTAGGTCAAGTTAAGGTCATTGCAAAGCAGAGAAAAGAAAACCTTATGAAAGTTAATATATCAAATATCAGGCTTAGCACCATGCAAAAAATGGTGTTTAAATCCTTATTTACATTTCAACATGAATAAGAGATCAAAAATATACTACAGTACTAGGGGAAGCAAGAAAATAGTTCACAAAACTAATTTCAAAACATTTCTGCTCATTAAGAAGCTCACACTAAGAAATTGTTGCTGACTGAGCAGCAATGGAGCCAATTTAAAGAGGAAGGAGAAATTAAACATTTAAATATTAACTGTTAATAACGAAAGCACCAATTCATACAAAATTATGTTATTACAATAGAGAAAATTAAATAAGTTAGTCTCTTTAATCTCATATTTTAGAAGGGGCAGCAGTTACTTATATTTGTTGATAGCATTTTCATTATCATCAATTAAATACACCAGATTGATTGTATGCCTTTCCTGTAACTTCAGATTCAAGCCACAGGTTGCCCTTTTTAAAATAATCTCCTTTTTGAGTTAACAGGAACACCTGCTTTTATTATACTTTGTGTACTTTTGAAAATCCTTCTATAGTGACCATGTACACTAGAACACAGATCAGTTGTGAGCCAATATTCACAATTTCTAAATACTGGGATAATTTCAGAGGTTTTCACAAATATATGAAAATGAACATGTAAAAAAGAAAAGCAGGAACTGTTTTTTTGGGAGCACGTTTACAATCTTCTGGTCCTTTTTTAGTTTGTTTTCTTTTTAAGGAAAAGAAAAATGTTGGAAGCCCAGGTGCAATACTTAAAAATGGTGCCTTCATGCCTGACAGTGGCAATGACAGTTGTTGGTTTTCATAAGAACTACCTGACTGGGGAGGCAAAGTAATGATGGGCTGCACAAATTAGCTCCAGAGTTCTAAGGCATCCAAGTGGCATTGCCCTCTGAAAACACATCCTCAGATTTGGAAGTTCGGATGCAACTGAAGCCACACATGGAGGTGACCAAGCTCAGGTAGATACCTTCCTATTAAGAGTTGTCACTACAGATGCATATTCTAATAAGACTCGGCAAAGTTGCAGACAGTTCAGTGGTTTCAGTAACCTTTGTGAGCATTAGGAACAGTTAAAACTCTGTGCTAAAGCCATGCACCAATAAAAGAAACATTCCTTTGCAACTGCAACCTGTGCTGGGTACTTACAGACAAGTACCTTCCAGCTAATAAACTTTCTCCTATTCTCTTTTCCCTCCAAAATTATGTACATTTTGTCAGTGTGGTTAAAACTTGGTGCTAATAACGCCAAGGTCACAGGTTCAATCCCCTGTATGGGGCCATTCACTTAGGAGCTGGACTCGATGATCCTTGTGGGTCCCTTCCAACACAGAATATTCCGTGATTGGAAATCCAGAGCAACAACTTGAATTTAGAACATGTGTCTTATTTTATCAGCCAGTGTAGAGGATACTGAGGTTGACAGAAAATAAAGTGATAGAGATTCAAGAATGCTTACTCTCAGCTGTGACCTCATGAAAACAGCAATATACCTTCTAGAGTGAATGAAGGGAGAAGAAAAATTGACATTACTTTTGGAAGGATTAGGACGTGAGGGGCAGAATTTAAATTGAGTCAGGCATTGTTATGCTGAAGATACAGAAATAAAGCAATAATGAAACATAACAATTTGCTAAGCCTAAACAGTTGTGCTTCAAGATCATGTTCACAGATGTGCTTTGAAAATAACCATAAAAAATTTAACTCAATATGATCCCATTTCCAAGAAAGGCAGAAAGGAGTATAAGTCATTGTACTAAGTTATATTTCAACAGGGTTTAAATAATTTAGCAACAAAGTGAGCTGCTGAAAACAGTAAACAATAAGACCTTGAACTTAAGTGATATCAAATTAAAAAATCCTCTATGTTTAGTTGGGGATGAAGGATATTGCCAAATAAATAAAAGAATTAGCTTACAGTTGCATGAAAGGTCCAGCCAAATCATGCTCAGGATGTCAGCTCTACACAATGCTTTGAAACCTTGGAGTTTGAAAGACAGTAACTCAGTAGCATAAGACAGAGTGATTACCCTAAAGTCACTTAATGGACACCAAGGACAAACCTCTTCAACTTGCACTAAATTCCCATTGTATTGGACGGACTTAAGAAGATGCCTAAGTATTATATGCCAAATTGGAGCTTTATAGATGTGCTCTATTAAAGCACTTCTAATTATTTTTTTGCCATGACTTGCATATAGCTGATATTTCTCCATCCTTAGCAATAAAGGGATACCAGTGAAAATGCTGTTAAAATGTTTTGATAGTGATGAACTAATCACTTCTTGTGACATTGTCTATCTCCGTAAGCTTCCGTTTCCAAGGTCCAAAGCCGAATATAGCAGGTTTTAACAGATACTAAACTTCTAGTCTTCAGTGGTTTTAAATGTTAATGCCCACAAACTAAAAATAAACTAATAAAATTTAAAACGGGTTGTCCCTAAAACATTCAGGATTTGGAATGTCTGACCTATGAATTCATTAACATCTGGAATTAGGAGGGAAAAAAGCAAGATGGAGAAGACTTTCAAATACTTCAGTGGGATCTAATGTCCTATAGTGGAAAAAGCTGTTAGTATACGCTGTCATAATTAATTACACTCATGCTTCCCTTCTCCGTTTTACTAATAAAGGAGAAGACAAAATAGAACAAAACATTTTCATTACTTGTCTGTCCAAACAGTAATAGGCATGAACTACCTGAAAAAAAGAAGATCCCAAAATGATGAGTATACAAGATCTGCCAGAGCACATATTCTCTGCCCACTTTATTTTCCATTGAGTAGCTTTTTCGGTAATTCAATAGCAGAGGAAAAAGCTAACAAAAACTACTGTCCTTCGCTGCTTCTTGTGTAATGTGGTGAAAGAATTGACTCAGAAACTTGTTTTCTATTTTCAACTGTATTATTTGGTCTAATAAAAGCTTCTACCTCTCTGTACACCATTTCCCTTCTTTGTATTCTTAAGCCATGATGTAAAAGACCATTGGTACTGCGTTACTATGATTGGTACTGAAACATTATAGATTTCTATTATTTATGTGGCAAGAATTTAATTACCATAATAATAGAGTACTAAGGCAAGAATTTATGACTAAAAAAAGCACTAAAAATCCTCTGTGGGTCAGGAGCAAGGGAAAATGGTAACTCACATCACTTTCAGACTGGGAGAATTACTGAACCCAAGTAGTAATTTACACACATCCCATAAGAAATGGCAGAGCCATAGGAAATGCCACTTTTAACCAAATAGGGTTACATTTGACTGACGAGTGCACTTGGCCTGTCTTTTTCCAATTAAGCTCCATCTGCTTCTTTGGTTGGATTGGTTGGCTTGAGGCCTCTCAACAGAACATCCATTGTATGTTACTTCATCCACTTCCCCCAAAACCCTTTCTCTGGCAGAAGCTTCCTCAAAGCATGTCATTGGGCAAGGGCAGGCCAGATGGGTGGTATGGGTGAGTGGATGTGGGAGTGGGAGTGGCATGTGAGTAATGACAGCAACCTGAAAAAGCGTGGGTTTAGTAACTCCCAACACATTTAAGGAAGGGTTAAGTCCCTTCAAAATAAAATAAAAAGCACCATTTTTCTTGCATTATATAGTCTGACCAAAAACCTCCTGAATCCAAAATTAAATAGTGTGTTCCCTTCCACTCCCCAACACACATGCTCTAAAATAAATAATGGCCAAACTGATTTAAATGAAATTCTGTAGAAGAATTTGTGCTTGGATGAAAATGGCACATTTGAGCCTGAAGCAAAAGTAAAACCGCCAAGTTATAAACCTCTCAAAGGGAAGGTTTATAATGGAAATGCCAACAGACCCTTAACTATAGTGGAGCTGTTAGGTGCCAACATATAAATAATTCTAGTTTTTGCGGTCACTTACGATAAATTAGATACAGTGCAAGTGGAAACAGTAGGGTTCTGATTCCGTAAACAGCAACAGCCAAGAGTACATGTTTGGATTTTCAGACAAGTATAGCATAGATTTGATGCTGGCTCTGAAACGGAGTCTATAAGGGACATTTGGACTTTTTAAAGTAGTAAGCAAGTCATATTCTGAATTCTTGAGGGCTTGTAAAATAAAAACCTCCTTAACAAGCTTAGCTGCCTACTGTTTCAATTTTCTAAGATTCCTTTACCCCAGTTACCCAAAAAACGCTCAATTTCAAGACTGGTGTAATTGTCTACTAAGGAAAACAAATTACTAAGTAAGTGCACATAGTCACAGTTACCGTTAAGAATTGCTAAGCATATTAATACAGTGGGGAAAAAAGTGCTATTGACCAAACAGTAACAGATTAACCATCTTCTTCTTTAATAGGTGCGCCAGTTGTTGCACTGCTAATGCAAATGCTTTCCTATAGTCCACTAATTCTAGAACAGGAATGATGCATTTAGGTGATCAAATATGTCCATTTTGGCCCTGAGGAAAATTTGGGTGGAATTTATTGCATTGTTTAACAGCAGTTAGGCCCCACGCCTTAACACGATTTGTTGAGGCAGTGAGGGATGCTATTAGTGCTCTCTGCAGGAACTTCCATCTTGGACTGGGTGGGAGCCCTCAGAGGCAGCCAAGATTCAGACTGAGGCTGCTAAGAGGATGCTCCATCTCAGGAAACTCTCCTGCTTGCCAAATTCACATCAGCTTCTCATTTAGTGCTTCTGCTACAAAACCTTACCACTGCCCCAGCATCACCCCTAACTCCCCACTAACGTCAATCCTAAGATGAGTATCTGCAGAAACAGGAAAGCTAGACACACGCCTAGTTTAGCTCTATTATGACGATGTTTCACATGTTGATAACCTACTGAAAATTCCTTTCTCCAACTGTCCTTCAACTTTTGAAAGAGAAAGGAAATCTCTATTCTCCCTGCATGGCCAACATAAAACATCTTACTCAAGACAAAAAGCATCTAGCTGCCACCAAATACTGCTTTCAGACTACTAACAGTTGTAACAATTCTGGGAAATAGTTTAATCAGAAAAATGTTGGACATCAGAAACTGACCAAATTTGAAGAGCTAACTATGTATAGTCATATACCTCTACAGATTATCTCTGTTAGTTCCACAATGAAAATCCATGATATTAAGCAAACTCAAGAAATCTGACACAAATGAAACACAAGTAGTATGATCCGCAGCCAAGGCTAAAAGTTAATGTGATTTTTTCTGTACTCCCCATGGCAAATATACTAAGAGCCACAAGCCACACATTCCCACCACACACTCTCAGAAAGCAATGGAAACACAGATTGAAAACAAAATGACAGCAAAAATGGGTCATTTCTAATTGCGTATGGTTAAACTATATAGTTACTGAGTAAGTGGGATCTTACACAGTTTGCAGCAACTTGTATTAAATAAAGCAAATGGATAACAATTATGTGTTAGATTAGTATTCTTGTCAACTTGCCTAAACTTCACATTAAAAAATGCTGTTAATTTATCGACACCCAAACAACACACAGGATTACTATCAAATCATTATGTGGATTTACTTAAAATATGTAAGGGTTTTAATAAAGTGTTACCCAGTGTTTCACATTGCCCCCCACGCCCTCATTTTACTGCAAACAAATTTAACATTCTTCCACTACACAGATTAATTAAACCACAGCTGCTTACAGAACCAGGAATAGAAACTGAAGGTACGGCATTAGGGTGACATTTCCATGCATTACTCTGTTCCTGTCAAGCCACACTTTAATTCTTCTTATGAACAGATACAAGTTAAAGCTGTCTAAGGTCTAGGAAATTCCACACACTGTGTCCCAGCAAAACTACAGGAACAAAAACGATAACCAAGTTTTAAGGGTTAAAACTGTAGGTCAAATACAGTGCAGTAAGTAAATTTTTTCCCACTTCAGGTCCTATGTTTTGCTTGGCATGAAGAGAAATGTAGTTAAAAAGTGTTTCTTCAGTTCTGGAACTGCATGACTGTCCTCTGCATTTCAGTAGATTGAAGCAGTGAACCAACAGAATTAAATACTATTGGACAAACTGGAAGATGAACATTTACACAGTTTGTATGCTGACAGCTGAATTCTAATTGCTTATCAAAAGGCAATACTGTTTCCCTTACCCTTTTATTTAATCCTACAAACCATGTTTTTTTAAAATGTGGTTGAAGGAGGAAGAATTAGGAAATCCTGGTATTTCCATGTGCTCCCCATGGATTAACTAGGAGCCATTCTGGCAAGGACAAAAGCTGAAGCTACTGAAATGTCTCACCATGGGCACTAAAAATATGGAGTAATTTTCAGGTATTTGTTTAAAGTGCAGAGGGAGCACTTCTGTTAGGACATTCTCCCCTTTTTCATTAGCACAACTTGAGACACTTGCCAAAACATAAGGATGTCCTCCACTACAAGATGACATTCTGCAATGATCCACTGACTTAGAATGGCTCCAGATCATAGGCTACTATTTTCATGAACAAATCCCACCCTTGCCCAACTCATCATCATGACTTTAAAATGAAACACAAGGAACCCAGAATACTAGCATGATCCAGATGGGGGTCAATAGAAGTTCAGCTTTCATTCCTACTGATCCTGGATTCAGCCATTTAAGAGATCAACAAGTAATTTACTTTCAAAGGCCTGCACTACAAGACAAGGTTAGCTGTCCCTGCCTGCAAAGTTTACCCCATCTGAGTTTGGGTCTTTTCCTTTTTAGTCCTTTAGTTTAAGCATTTAAAGGGCCTTCAAAGGAGTCTTCTTCAACACAGAGCAGTTTGCACAAATGTGCACTTGAGATGTGCCCTAAGGTTCAGATACTTTGGATATTAATGTTTCTTCCCAAGGGTCTAAGTGTAAGACATGCACATCTCCCTTGTTGAGTAAGAGACAAAATAAAACATCTAATTCTATGTTGGGCCACATCTTCAGTGGCCCAGTCCATTTAAATACACATTGTGATTTAACCCCAGCCAGCAGGTAAGTACCATGCAGCCACTCACTCACTCACCCCTCACCTGCTCCCAATGGGGTGGAGAGGAGAACCACAAAAAAAGATAAAATCCACACATTGGTGTAAGAATAGGAATGCAATAATATCACTAATAATAAATGGTGATGAATAGGGAGACAATGAAAAGAGAGAGAGAGAGAAATAAAACCCAAGAAATACAAGTGATGCTCAATACACTTGCTCACTACCCCTTGACCAATGTCCAGCCCGTTCCTGAGCAACAATCAGCCCCTCCCAGGCAATTCCCCCCAGTTTATATTCTGAGCATGACATTCTCTGCAATGGAATATCCCTTTGGCCAGTTCAGATCAGCTGTCCTGGCTATGCTCCCTCCCGGCTTGTTGTGCACCTCCTCGCTGGCAGAGCATGGGAAACTCAAAAGTCCTTGACTTGGAGCAAGCACGAGTTAGGAACAAATAAGCATCAGTATGCCATCAACATTATTCTCATTCTAAATAAAAAAACCCAGCACTGTACCAGCTACTAGGAACAAAATTAACTCTATCTCAGCTGAAACCAGGACAGTAAGTGAGGTTTCTATGGCATTTTTGGTTTTTTTCCAACAACAGGAGTTCCACACACAGACTGAAAATCTGTTTGAGGCAACACTGAATTGCAAGTACAACTGCTTTGTATTAAGATTCAGAGTAAGCTGCATTTTCTCCAGTGGCATCTCCAGTGCTGGTGGGACTGTCCCCACACTGATGGCTGCTGTGCAGGCAGAGTGTACTCCCAGCCCTACTCTGTGCAGAGCTTTCCAGTTTGTAGTTCCTGCTCTGGTGCTCATGGTGCTGGGCTCAGTACTGATGTGCACTATCCACATTTATGTATGTACGGAATTAGGACTCAGAGAGAGTCAAGGGATTATTAAAGTCTGGTGCTCATCATCCCCACTGTCTCAAGCACAGGAGTCAGGCTAGATTTTTTTGACTACAAGAAAAATACACACTTTGAACAAGAGACTCTGTTGAAAGAGCAAAAAAAAAAAGAGAGAAGAAGCAGCCTATGAATGTTTAAAACCAAAATGAACCTAATAGAAAGCTTTGAAGTCATCCCTTCATTCCAGAAACATACCAAAGCACCACCTGCAACTCCTTAACTTTAAACAACCTCTAGAAGAAGCAATCAAAATTAAAAAATTAAATTAAGTTTTATTCTCTAGGACTTATTACAGGCTGACATTTGAAGATCTTTCTTGCTCTGGATATCTCAGAACACTTGACAGGATGAGCTAGATACTAGCATTAAAGTAACCACAAGCAAACAGAGCAGTTATTAGGAATGTGGTAACAGCTCACGTACAGCTGTGGATATTAGAACTATTTTTACTGAGAGAAGGAATGTTGGCTCTAATTCTGCAGTTATTCCTTACTCTTTTTCAAAGAGTGCCACAGGGATTTCTAACTTCCATCTGGACAGTTTTCCTTTAACTGTTTTTGAACACCATGTGTGAGAACACAACAGAACTACAGACATTAGGAATGGAAAAGACCGATTAGATCATGTAGCCATCCTCCTGCCAGTTGTAGATTTTTCCCTACAGAATAGTTCCTAGCACTTTGCCCAGTACAGTTTAAAGCATGTCAAGATACTTGGCTTCAACCATCTCCTTTGGAAATTATTCCACAGTGTATGAAGAATGTCGTTAGGACATTTTTCCTGGTAGCCACAACACACATTTTTCTTTCCTTAATGATTTCCAGCCTATTATTCCTGGTTATATCCCATTGGGCCAGCCTGAATAACTCATCTTTACACCTTTGAATAAATGGAGACAGATATGTTTCCTTGCACATCGGTCATTATTTGGCCAGACTACACACAATTTTATTGCCAAAATATACAATATACTTTAATAAAATCAGTTATTCCACCCTTTTAGTCATTGTAGGATAATTGTCTCCACTCCAGTGAACGTCTTTAGATGATACTCTCAACAAATCTGTTTATTCTTCCTTACCTTCTGCTACCTTTTGCATCTCTATAAAATAAAATAAAAGGCGTAATAAACTTACAGAAGAAAAATAGTCTTGCAAAGTCAGCACATCAGTAAATGTACTGTCTAACTCTTCCATAACAGCAGCTGCTGCCAACATCGTGATTTCTGCACAGGGTTTATGCTTCTTCCTTCCCCAGTGTCAAAATACTCATTTTGCCAATTTGTAAGATTTTCATTCCATCTTCTCTCCAACAGAAGTGGTCTACTAAACCAGCCTTATTTTGACAAACCTAAGTATTGTTAAATAATTTAAATCGTAAAGCATTAGAAATCAGAAGCTTTTTAAGTATCTCAGGTTTCAAATATTTCTTCATCCTCATTTCAGCTTTCTTAAATCAATTCACTCAGATTTTTCCCTTCTTTGTCATCATTACTTCTTGCATTACTTTTCCCTAATTTCAATTTCAGAATAACTCAGCAACATTTTTCATCCTACCTTTAATATTAAGGCGGTACATTGTCATTTCTACCATCACGTCTAGATCACGGACTTTGCAAAAAATTAATATGATCAGACGCATTCAGCAAAAAATTTAAACAGAAAAATTAAGAAACATGTCAGGAAAGAAAAGATTATTCAAGACATGTAGTGACTGAGGAAGGGCAGAGAAAGTGCAGTGAAAGTACCAGAAGCACAGAGAATGTTATGGCCATCCTGAGTACACACATTCAGGATTTAAAAAGAAAGCATAAAAGCATAAAACTAGAAATAATAATGGAGGAAATACTGTTATGCATTTAGTTCTTTTCCTCACTAGCAAGAACACCTGCCATTGATAGAGTGATAGGTCAGAATTATTAGTTCTAAATTCATGAACCTGCTTCATCTTGATAGTGCTTCAAATATTTTAACAGATCCAATCACTGCATTAGCAGGTCAAGAAGCCAAAACCAAACAAAACCTCTATACCACTGAATTCAGGAGATTCCTTATTTTGTGCCTTCAGTTTATTAAAAAAGTACACATCTCAAATTAGAGACACTAAGTCAACCCACCAACTCTTCTGTTCCCATGAAGTCATAAGATATCATTTCTCTAAAAGCGCACAAAGCTAAAGAAACAAAGCAGACACAACCTAGTGAAGCCAGTTAAAAAGTAGCTCTGCAAAGGCTCTCCAACTAAGACAGGTCTAATTAAACCAGCTTTATTCTGGCAAATATATTGATTATGCATCTTTATTACAACAGAATTTACAAGCTAAAAGATGCAACATTTGAACCATTCATTACTAATTTTTATTATTTAATCTAGTCTTAAAACATCTTTCAAATCATCTTTGCAAGCATTAGTGTGCACAGAGTCTTAACTCCTCTGTTTCCCTGGGAAAAGATACTAAGCCACCAACATTTGAGTAAAAGAAACACACTCACCGATTATTCTGTTTGGTCTATTCTCTGCTGTCGGTCTGATCCTGCCATTAAAATAATGAAATATACTACTGTCTGAGAGAAAATCAAATTAAAGATCCCATAGTATTTCTAATAATTCTTTTCCGATACAGGGAATAAGTCTGCATTTCACCCTTCAAGAACTCACATTATACTTTACATTACCAGTGAGCTGAAGTCTCAACTTGTCAGTGGCACTACTAATATTTTTTTCTATCACTTAATCGCTAACTGAATCTTATGGATGTAGCACTGTAAGACAAAACAGCTTGAAATGACAGCTGGAATAGAAACTCCAACCTTTTCTAGCCACCTCCAATCCACAGTTTCTAAAAAAAAAAATCTCCTATTCTATTTGTTACCATATTAACATGACTACAATTCCCTACATGACAGTTGTTATTAACAATTAGTACTCTTTTTTTTTTTACTGATGACTACCTTGGCTAAGATACACAGTGAAGGGGAAGATCTCCCTAAGTTTCAGACAATGCATATTTTGTATACCGAGTTAAAGAAAGAGAACTATTGCGGCATTAGTAAAGTTTGCTCTGGATTGCAAGGTGAGAATCTGTATCATATTTTTACTGAAACCAGTGGGAGAACAAACTTGACAATTCTTGAAGGCTAAATTTAGGTCCTGTACTTCGCCAGTAGTGTCTTGTGCCGACAGAAGTCAGTTTTAATTACATTTCTGTGATAATGAATACTTTAAAAGTCTCTTATACATACAAAAATGCAGAATCCAATCTTCACCAAGAGATAAATTTAGTCCTCTAGATTAAAAAAAAAAAAAAAAATAAACAAGTGTGGATTTTGAAGGTGTTTCCTCATTAGTCACATGTTCACTAAGAGTCACAAATCAGGGCAGCACTGGGAACCAAGACACAACTTTCTCATGTGGACCTGCAAGAGATCCTAATCCCAGGGTAAAGCGATTGCTATCTCTACACAGCATTAGCAGCATAATCTGCATGCAACTACGGGGATGAGAAGTATTTTCTAAAGTCAGTTAATACGAAATAATACTACAGTAACTCGGTGCATCAGCTTCCACTTAATGGGTCCTGACTGTAAGCTGCAAGTAAACGCTGCAGGCCATTGAAGAAGAAAGCACTACTATGTTGGCACACAGGCCCATCTCAAAAGGATCAAGGGAAAGAATCTTCTGGGGTAAAGCTGCAAACAGGCCACTAAAATCTGGCCCTAATGCTATGCACAAATATTCTTCATTTGCAATGACAGGACAGGATTAAAATCACCGCTATTTCTCACTAAGGTTTCTAGACCTTCAAGAATTTTCCAAAAAATTACTCAGTGTGTGAAATGACTTGTTCACAGTGCAGATGTACATTAACATCCATCGGGCAACACCCAAATACCTAAAAACACAAGTGGAGATATGTGCCAATAACAGCTAGTAAACAGACAGATCTGACGGGGACAGCTCAGGCACGCTGCTTTCTCTTCCTCTTCACTGCCACAGAGTAACGCCTGCCAATTTCTAGAGAGCCGAGTATACTTCTCCATTTAGCGTTTTGTCTGAAGTCCAACAATGCAGTCAGGACATACAAAAATACCCCAAAGACTTGATGTGTTAGGTCTTGAAAGATGGAAATAACAAAGCATAACATGAAAGGTTTTTTCCAACCTTCAACTTCTCCACATTTTTTTGTACTCCTTGGCATTCACAAACATATTAAGTACTAGAAAGCTAAGTTTCAATTCTTTCCCCCTCCTTCAGAACATCACAATCTGTAACCGACACTAAACACCAAGTTATTTGTACTAAAATAAACTATAACCCAAAAAGCCATCTGTATTCATACTAGTCAGCTACATGTTATCATATTAACTCTGTCTTGGCCTTAACATTTTCTCAAGGAACAAACTCCCCCAAACAGCTAGGGTTGTTTAGGAATCAAACTTTTTTCTTTGTAGTTATAGCATAGCAAGCCTTACAGTAAAAACTTATAAGTAACAACAAATAATAGACATTTCTAAAAGGTAAATAATTCACTCAGGTAAACAACATATCCGGCAGAAAGGGATTGAAGAGAACCATACAGATAATGTCAGAATTGCCCAACTGAAAAGCAGAAGGGCATGCAGTTGTTTAAAAAAAGGAACAGATAGATATATAATCCACCCACAGTACACTTTTTCTGCTGTTTTTATACCCAGGCTGACAAGTTAAAAACTTGTATAAAACAGGACTAATATTTTGGCTGGGAAGCAAGAATCTTGTTTTCTCCATTATATTCTTCAGTATCGCCTACCTGGATCTTCCCACTTTCCGTTCACAACAGAATTCGGATGAAAATTTTGGCTTCTAGTACGTAGTCAAACCCTGTCTTAGTTTTCAGTTGAAAATTAAAAAGATGGCTAGTTATTGCTCCTCACCAGCACTCATCAAGAAAATAAATAATTCTCGCAATGCCAATTAGAATAATTTTTAGAGGGAATTGTAAAAACCCCAAGATTTTCCCACATAAAATTGGATGCCCTCACATTCTAACTCTAGGTCTTTTAGAGAAGCATTCAACAATAGTAACTATCAGCTATGGTTTTGTTTTCAAAACAATGATTTTATGTTTTTGATCTCCTCAGTCCACTTCTCTGCTCTTTATTATTTCTTATGAAAAATTAATTACTCAAGAAATTAACAGCTAGCAACTTCCAAGAATAGACCAATATCATCCACATTCTTCAGCTGTTATAAAACCAGATGAAAGCTGTTTTCTCTTGATTAGGAAATCCTATATTCCCCCCTTCATACCCTCCTTTTTAATTAATGAAAAAGCAGCAAAACTGCTTAATGACAACCAGTTTTTCCATAACAGAAACAAATGGAGGTTGAAAAGATGTGACTACCTGCAACTTTAAGAAAGAAGTTAAAATGACCACTGTACCATATCCTAAGAAAGCTCATTTTCTCCAGGTCTAAACACAAAAGCATACTCCTAAACCCTAAAAATATTAATAAAATAACATACATTTCTGTAATGTAATCAAACAACAACAGAAAAAGCCCAGAACACTGGATATATAGCAAAGAAAAGTAACTTGTAGCACCAAAGGTACAAACTGGCGACCGAGATTGCAAACAAAGAGACAACATGTCCAATATGAGGTAAACTGTTAACGAAGACTTACCTCCAGAAACTGGGGCATCCATGAAAACAGCTCCCATTTTTTCAACAGCTTTGGCTAATTCTTTTGAAACTGCTGGGTCAATAGTACTGGAATCTATTAGCAATGAACCTTTCTTCACTTTCCTAAAATAAAGATGATTTGTTGTTGCTGCTGTTATTATTATTTGTTTCACAGGACACCTGTAACTATTACCATGGCACTGGCTTTCCTCAGCATGATAAATTTATAGACACCTTGTGGTACCCAGAGAAACACAAAGTTTTAAACCCTATTGAGCAAGATCTACTCATTATTTATACTGCTGACTATGCACAGTATTTATACTGCTGACTGCACAGTGAGTGTTTTAGATCACTCAAAGCCTAATAATATCTGAACAAAAAAAAGGATATTCCTCCTAAACACTATTATAAAAAATTACACAACAAGGGTGCATAAGGAAAACCTGCCATGATACAAGTTTGAACAGTATACCACATACAAACCATCTAAAATGCATTCTAAGCAACTAACTAAATGTTGATTCAGCCTAAAATTTAATATATAACAATACGTTCTTTTCACATATACAATATCTTAAGTACTTAGCAGAATAGTCTGATTTCATTCTTTTAATCATTGCTACTATTTATTCCATATAGAGATCATAAATAAGTCCACAAAAGCCCACAGAAAATTTGAAGTGAAGCATGGAGAAAAATCTTGTTTTCCCTACGATAGCTAGTAAATTTAGGCAGAACTGTAGAACACAGGAAATTGCATATGTGATTAAAAAATACAATTAAATTTTTAAATTAAAAAAAAATAGAATTTTTTTAATGCTCTCCACAATAAAAAAATTGAGAGTAACTGTTTTATCCCTCTTTCCATTGAATTACACCATGATTTCAAGTCCACTTGACCAGCATTCACCATGAAATCAAACAACATAATTTTTCAGTCATAAAAAGGTGGCCCATTTAAAGCTACCCATGACGGATGAAGAGCTTCACTGCACCTTGTGTGCTGTTGGCAGGACAGCGATTTTCATTTAATTAAACTACCTAGATTCTGGAAGTAGTCTCTCAATATATAAATACAGCTGTGGACCCCACAGGAGCTCCAGACTCAAACCGTGCTCCATACATAAAACTTGTCCTTTTTCACAGGAGGTGTGACCTGTTGCAGACAGTTTGAACACATGCAATGAAAACCATTGTGCAGATAAAGTACTCCATTGTGCTCAGAAGGAGGAGCAGTGAAGGCTCCTTGGTAACACCGTGGGATGACTAAGTTAACCCTTAAACACCTCACAGTATCAATGTTTTCTTCAGCAATGCTTAAAAACCTTTAGAAAATTAAGAAAGTCAATTCAGCCAGCAAGGACCAGGTCTTAAGTGTCACTCGGAGGGACAACCACTACTGCCAAATTACACTTCCTTGTCTTAATACAGAGGCTGAGAAACTGCAGCAGCATAGCACTGCTTTCCACAGCCTCTGTTCCCTGCAGGATTTTCCTCATCCACGTACTTAAAAGATTAACCAGCTGTACCATGTCAGTAAGTACTGCCGATTGTTCTTCAAACCACTGTCATCCTGGATAGTTCTCCCGCAGTTGTTTGCTTGGCTTTGTAGGACTGATCCAATTACCCATCTTCCCTGAAGGGTCTAAGCTATGGATACTTAGATCCACTCAGTCCTGCTTTGAGAGGAATTAAACTACAGACCAGTAAGGGAAGGAATCAACTATTATTCCTATATAGCAACAACAACAGAAATCCCTCTCCTCCACTTCATTTTCTTATCAATGCTTCTTAATATTGTACAATCAGTACCTAAAAAGACTTCAGTTTTTGGCAATCTACTGTACTTTCATTTACTGTATGTTTCTTCCTTTACTTTATTAACCTTGATAGCTGTAAGATGCTACATGATCCTCAGAGGTATCCAGTAGCCTCAGTCAGCCTGCCAGC
The DNA here is from genome assembly GCF_003031625.1 of Empidonax traillii. Classification (NCBI taxonomy): domain Eukaryota; kingdom Metazoa; phylum Chordata; class Aves; order Passeriformes; family Tyrannidae; genus Empidonax; species Empidonax traillii. The sequence goes on from NW_020955210.1 coordinate 2,406,378, forward strand.
AGTAATGCACATGTGGCCAGAACAGACTTTTAAATATTATTTATTTTTTGATTTGGCAAGTACAAAAACTCTGAGCAACAGATTTCTGCAAACTATTCATTTAAGGTTTAGTGGAAATCCCTCCACAAAAGTTAAAACCCACTGTTTCACATTAAACAAACTCGTTAGCTATTTTCTTGTGTAATAAATAGAGAAGTAAGAGTAAAAATCAATATAAACCCTTGTCAGCTTTCCACGTTAATATACTTTAATACCATAAGACATAATGACATCTCTTCAAAACATTTAATTTATAGGACTTCAAGTAGAAGAAAAAACGAGTAAATAATTGTTGTCAGAAAATATTCTAATTACACTTTTCTATAGTACATTACATAAGGGCAAAAGACACATGCAACTGGAAAGGTAGACAGATAGTAGTCAGTTAAATTGCCTCAAACACACATAAATTATTATGCTACTGAAAATAAAATTAGGACTTCAGCCAAAAGCCATTCAAAAGTAAGCACTGTATAAGAGAAATATCAATAGTGACAGAACAGAGAACATTGAATTAAGTGCCCTGAAGGCACAGCAAGAGTTACTGCAACAGTGATCATCTGAAAAACATGATACAGCCTTAAGTAGGAGTGGGAATTCTCCAAACTACAAAAAAGTCTTACTTTAGAATTCCATTTGCTCCTGTGTAAACTTCTGTCACATGGGGACTAGAAGGCAGCATGGTAATAATTCTGTCTGCTCGTTCTGCTACATCTGCTGGTGATTCTGTTACCTTTTAAAGGGAAAAAAAATATGTAAGCTTACACTTCCTCAAAAATAGATGTCAGACATTTGCTGAATTTGTTTGTAGTATTCACAGGTCACAACTTAGCTAGGTAAAAAATTAAAACACTAGAAAAATTGGTATCCTAATGAAAATGTTGGTTAATTGTATCCAGTAATAGAAAAATAAAATAAAAATAAAAAAGATTTGCTGTCATGGAAGCTCCTCCACAACATCTGCCAAGGGAGATGCTTGCATCCCGTCAACCTACTCATGAATCTTCAATTACCTAAAAACGTTGCATCTATACGAAATACTGCTCTACGATGTTTCTAAGGAGGAAAACATGAAGGATCACAGAAATCTCATTTTTTTCCTTATCTTATATACGATATTGGAAGAGAGGTAGACTGAGGAAAAAAAGAAAAAAGTTACTTAATGTGCCTCTGAGGTTCACCTTAAAAAAAAGATCAGATTAACTGTTCCTTCTCACAGTATTACAGCTGGCATTTTTTAAAAAGGAAAATTATCAGCTCAAGTATTCTTCACAAAAAAAGATCTGAACAATTTTTGAAATATAGTATGAGGTATTGGTTGCTAAATAAACAAACTTAGCTTTAAAGGTATTTTACCTTTCCCAGATCACTTTCAGAGAAATATTGACAGCTAAAGCTGAGTTGCACTCAGACAACATTTACCACTAAGACTTTTGGCCAGTACTGGTTTGAAATAATTCTTTAAAAAAAATGCATTCTTAACACAGTCATAGATTAGAGAAAACAGTAACAAAAAGTAGAGTTAATTCTTTTATCTTTAGCCCACAAGGATCAAGTCTGATTTCAGTCATTCAGTTAGTTTTACAGAAAGGACTTAAATTCTAAGCAGTAAGCAAGATGAGCAGAAAGTAGGTTTTGTTTGTGAATAGGAGTTGTAGTATTTATTTTCCAGCTATTGTTGCTGAATGATGAGAAGCAACCTTAGTATCTCAATGATCTGTTCTGCTACATATGTTATATGCCTTGAGTTTTTAACTTTAAGAAATGTCTTAAAATTTTACATGCACTTCTTACTGTGAATAAATTAGAATTTCCATATCACATGCCTCTAGGGATAAAAAATTGCAGCTGAACAGCTACCTGAAATTATGGAGACTTTCCACAGTGCAGACATATCAATAAATCATTGAGCCTATTTCACCATTCCCTATCTATTTACAAATACAGGTATTTGTTATAATTTTTGTAAGTTTTGACAGTAAAGACCCTAATGTAAATATATTCTCTTTTTATATACACTGCATTTATGAGGTCTCAGAATCAAAGAAAGCATGCTATATACACATTCGAAAGGAATGTTGAATAAGGACTTCTGGGATACAGCATGAGAAACTTTTGGATTTGTATTTATAAGTAAAAGAAGGGAAGATTGTATATAGTCACTGAACAAAGCTCTTGGAAAAAAAGAAAGGTACATAAACTGGCATAGATGGGACTCAGAAACACACAGATTTTGTTTTGAAAGACTAAGTTAATACTGCATAAAATGTCTGGTATACCACAGAGGAAACATGCTCTAAAGAACAAAGGTTAGGAGGAATAAATGAGGCAATTATAAAAGCAAAGCTTTTCTATTTGATTAGTTAATTTTATTACTTCCTCCCTGGAGACCGGAGAGCCTATCTCTTTATATAGGAGTATGACACCCATGTCTTTAGTTTCAAGTACTTCTGGTTCAGTTCAGTCCCAAAGTGTTATTATTAGAGGCGGAGAGAGGCAGTGTGTGATTGGACCCTGAATTCATATATATGTCTTCTTATTTGAAACTATTATCTCCAATATTCTTAGGGGTTCACAATTTATCAGCTGAAGAGTCGGTGGCCCATTTGCATCTTTCAACCAGAAACTGAAAAACATACTATACTGGGCACACAGCTGAAAAACTATGCCAGCCTCAAATTTCTACTTGGCTACATAGATAAAATATAGCTGGGTTAAAATATAGCTGGGTTTTGACTACAGTTTTTAACAGTTTTTAAGGAACACATATACATAGACATGGTCACTAGTCTCCTACACAGAAATTAATTTGTTCTATCCAGGTCTTTCAAAATACTAACATGCCTTTAACATGAAGAAAATGAGATTAAAAACACACACAGATTAGGACAGTACTTCCATAACTTTACAAAGGAAAACCTTTCTGCTACCTTGAAGAAAACAGGAAAACAAAGTGTGAATTAAAAGTTGGAACTGCCATTCTTGGCTTTTTGATATTGTTAACAAATATGAATTATATTTTCTGGGAAATCTACCTACCTGGTTCAATAAGCAGCATACGAAACTTTTATTTTATTTGGGACTTCTTGTCTCAGAAATAAAGCTGAATGATTTGAAAGGTATCGCAAAGCACTAAGCATTCAAAATCATTAAAAATGTGCACAACTTTAAAAAAGATACCAAATACTAACTGTTCATTACCAACACAGACCATGCTGGCTCAGAGTAGCAGCCCATCGAGTTCCGTACATGTTCCAATACTTATGTGCTTAGTTCAACCAAATTTTTGCAGTTTGCAACTGGATAGGGGAAACTTTCCTTGATACTGGTCATCGGTTTTGCCCTTCAATATGTGCATCTGCTTATATTTGTTCCAAACTGCATCCCTATTTTTAATTTATTTTTGCAGTAAGTTAATTAATAATTCTGTTTGCCTAAAATGCCATTCTTACCAAAGAAAGCTCTATTTTTATGACGCTTTATGCATCAGATGACTTCAGTAACACTCTCAATCTTCTAAATCTGAGATAAGATTCAAAGACATGTAAACTGTAGCGAAGTAACTGTGTGACATTTACTCCAGTGTGAGAAAAAAATTGACAAGTATGATAAATATGATAATTATGACAAAGGGGAAAGACAAGAGTGTAGAGGCAGCCTACTTGCTCACAGTCCTGTTCAGTATTTTCCCTTGTTTGTAGCCTTTCAACTTCCTCCAAGTTTCACCCCAAGTGGTTCCATATGCTCCTCCTCAGCCAGTTTTGCTCTTACTGTTCACCACTACTGGGAGAGTGGCTGCTTCCTGATATATACTACCTCCCAGTTCTTTCAATTCAGAGGCTAAAGAAAGGTGAGTCACAGATTATGCAGATTTATGGTCCAATATCCCTCATCCTCCATATACCTTAGTAGCAGCACTGGCCTTAAACAACGGACATTTGACTAGATTTACTGTCTCTTGGGGTCATTTCACCTCTGTAACACTCCTGATGATTTTACCCTACGAGCCAGACCAAAGAGAAAGCAGCCCTTAGAGCCCAATGTTCCTTCTATAGCAGTTTCTACAAGGCCCCATGGACCCACAAGTTTTCAACTCCTGAAAAAAGTGTTGGGGTAGGATTTACACCTATAGATCAAGAAGAGAAAGTTACATTCACATATTTTCCTGAAGTGTGTTTTACTTGTATTTAAGCCTACCCATGTATTCTCTTAGTGATTTACAATCTTAAAACATACTTTTGACTTTATTTTTAAAAGCATTACAGTTCACCTTTATTATCACATGTTAAGTCTTGCAGTGAATGCCAAGGATTCCATTATAAGTGCAAAAAGCTATCAAAATGGGCAGCCACAGCAAAGAGATCCTACTGCAGAACACATGAATTAAAAATATAACCAATTGTTCAAAACAGACTCCTATTTGCCCAGTCTCTTACTCAAAGACAGGTCTGTTTCATGCCTGAGGCTGCTTTAACAAAAAAAAAAAAAAAAACCAGGAGCTAGGAAAAGAAGTTGAAAAGCTTACTTTCTCACTTAAGGTCAAAATTCTGTAATTATTCAAGGGGAGTTGAAATTAATTACTAATGGGGGTGCTTCATCATTTTACCTTTCGTGAATCTTGATGTTCCCTCATTATTTAAAACAGCTGCAATTAGCTCCAACAGTTTAGACTTTCAAGACACACAGTTCCCCTATCTAGATCTACCTACAATTTCCTTACCACTGCTGAAAAATTCCCTCCTATCCTTTAGAGTGTTACATCAGAGTATTATTTTTGCATTGCACTCCTTACTTATGTTCCTTTTTTCCAGTGTTTTATGCACCTACCCATCTGCCCACAACTGTCTAAACTGTTACAGCTTTGAAGTATGTCAAAACAATTCAAATGTGTTTCAGACACTTAGAAATGACCCAGCCACCTGAGAGACTGAATGGGGTTCCAGGAGTATTAACAGATCAACAAAAGGAATAGGACTAGCTGGAAAAGGGCCAAGATTTTTCAGGGTATATGGCAGGAAGGTAAACCTCCTTAATGTAATCAATTTCCTTCCCTCCCTTTTCCTTTTCATTCCTTCCTCTTCTCTCACCGTATCCTTCCTCACCTCCAAGAGAATAAGCACTTAAATAATTAGATTTTTTCCCTGCCCCTGAGGACTGCACCTTGAAGCAGCAGGAAAGCTCGTATGTCCCTATAACCCTTATAGCTATGTCAGCAGGAACTTTTAACTAGGGTCATTTAACCTGAAAAGGTCAAAGTAGGAACCAGATGAAAAGCAGCCCACTGGCCATCTAGACCTGGGGGAGAAGGAAGCAGGAGAAAGGAGGAGGCCATCAACCTACTCTCATAAAAAGGGGAGGGAAAAAAGAGCCAGCGAAGTTTGACAAAGTAGCAATTCTGGCTAACAGCAGGAAAATTACTTAGGGCAGAATCATATCTTTGCTCCAACTGAAACTTTACAGACTCAGATTATATTCATTGTGCTGTTTTAGTTCTGTGATCTTAATCAAGAAAACAAATGCAGATAATTTAATTGCGTTCCATGCAAGAACCATCCAACACAGTTATTATTGGAATAAAGGAAGTTTATTACTTTACCTGAGCACCCAAGTCTTGAAATTCTTTGCAAGCTTCTGGGAACACATCATATGCAATAACTGGATATCCGTGTTTTATAAGGTTTTTTGCCATTGGATTTCCCATGTTACCCAGCCCAACGAATCCAACTGGAGTTTTGGAAGCCATAGTCCTAGAACACACTGATTTAAAAAAAAATAAAGATCATTATATTTGTATTTTAGAGTAATGCATAACAATAATGTAATAAAAGCTACCACGTAATCTGTTTTAAATTATTTCAACAACTTTATGCTTAAAAATGGTGGAAATGTGAATCGTATTCTACACAGTTTCAATAATAAATTAGAGTTGACATTGGCCCACAAATACCATCCCAGAATGATTTTTCTACATATCAAACAAAATTATTGTAATTACAAAAATGTGGGTGTTTCAAAAGATATAGTAATAAAGTTGAGCTCTAAGAAGAGCTCACAGACTTAAAATACGCAGGATTCTCTGTATTTTATTAGGTGTCTAAATCCTAAATTGGATATGGAAAATCCAATTTTATATTTATTTTACAGACTCTGTATTCACAACTTCGCTTGCAGCCTTGGGATATAGCACCTGTTCTCTAGAAATGGACTGAGGCTGCCTCTTTATTTCATGCAGTTCCACACAGATAACTGGAATCTTCTGATCCTACCATCAGATACAAGTCACTAACCTAAAGATGAAAACCTCCATCCTAAATCATGGCAAATCTTTTGAGCCACATAATCACAGTTTAAATACTGAAAATTAGAACAAAATATAGCATAAAAACAAAATCATGAAGTCTTTGCAGGAATAACCTCTGTATTCGATTTACCATACTACTAAGAACTATGAAGCATAACCTCCAATCTGTGGAAAATACCACAGTTCCAATCAGCTACCTTTTACAAGTAGTTAGTGAGTATCAAATGATGGACAGTAGCAGCACTGCAGGCATTTGTCTACTGCAATCACTGTCTCTTACTCTAAATCCAAGGGCAGCACCATTTGACAGTGACTAGATTTCTTTGCCAATTACATAAAATACTTTCTCCTTTACGACAAAGGAAAAAGTTATGCAGAATAAACACTAAAGTGTGGCAACTAAGCAACTAGAAACAAGGCTAACTAACTACAAAATTACTGTAACTCTGAGAAGCACGTACAGAAAATGTGCCTAAGCTGGATTGAGACTCTAAGAGATCTCAATGCTTAGCAAAGAATCCTCTCTAGGCCAATAACACTTGATTAATCATTTTAAAGTCTTTCTGACTTTAAGCTCCTTCTTAGCCAGCAACGGTCACGCTCTTTCATCTGCAGCACTATTTTGAAAGTGCCACATTTAATAAATCAGGTTTGTTGAGAGAATTTTGGTCTGAGACAGTTTCCACAGATGCCTGCAGCAATTACATAGCTAGAGAAGTAGCACTATTCACTAAGCACTGGGAAAATGCTTAGTGAAAACTGCGATAAGTCAGGAAAAGAGCATATCACTTTCTGAAGAAATACTCCTGTCAAATCTAAGGAGCAAAGGAACAAAGAGCCTAAACCAGCATCATCAGCCATAGTAACCATTTTGGAGTCATCTTCTCATTGTTTCTGGGACAGTCTTCCCCAGTCCCTCACACTAATCTAAAACTGCACCTTTTGTTAGCCCACAGCATCCCACTTCCCAAAGAGGTCCAAGCTCTGGTTTTAAGCATCTTTCTTTCTCTAGCCCTTAATACCAGTGGATCTTATTTACCTTGACTTCAGCAAAGCTTTCAGAACAGCCTCCTCTTGTATCTCAGTAGCCAAATGAGGAAAGTATGGACTTGACTGCAAGACTGCCTGAAGGAAGAAGTACTGTCTAGACCGTTGGGCTTAAACAATAGTGATCAGGGGTCCAAGACTATCAACAATCGGTTACACATGATGTACCTCATGGGTCAATACTGGGTCTGTTTAAAAATGTTATCAATGATTGATGATAGGACGTTAGCACCCTCAGCAACATCATGTGTGACACCAAACTGGGGGGAATGGCTGAAAAACTGCAGGGCAAGGCTACTATTCAGAAAGACTGGAGAAATGGGCCTCAAGCAGTTCAACAAAGACAAATACATGTTCTGCACTTGGGGCAGGAGATGTCATTGCAGACTGAGGACGGGCTAGACAGCTGGCAGCTCTGCAGAATCTGTGGAAATCGGGCATGAGTCAGTAGTGCATCCTCGCAGGAAAAGGTTAATGATGTTCTGCCCTACATTAGCAAGAGCATACCCAAGAAGTCAAAGAAACCAGTGATTCCTCTCTAACAGCACAATACATGAGAGATGTGGTCAAATTGCAGACAATCCAGCAAACATCAAGTAACATGACTGATGAGCTGGAGAATATGGTCTATGAGCAGACGCTGAGGAAACTGTCTTGGCTGAGCTTGGAGAAATGAAGACTAACTGCAGTTTTTCTATCACCATGGGGTGGGAGGGAAGAAGAGTTACAGAGCAAATGAAGTCAGATTCTTCACAGATATGCACAACAATAGGACATGGGGCAATGGCCAAAAGTTGCAAGAAAGGAAATTCTGGTTAGAAATAAGAAAAGCATCCCTCATGTGGAAAAAGGTTCTGCTATGGAACAGGCAGTGCAGAGAAGCTGTGGAACTTCCATCCTTGGAGCAACCTTAGAACACCCTGAGCAATCTGATTTAGCTTTAAAGACAGCCTTGGTCCCAAACTTCAGTTTTCTTCATTTCTGCTTCTGAAGTGACTTCACCAGAGGAATAAATCTGGCTACCATATCTAGGCTCATTGTTGTAGACTCTTCACTTTTATCCCGATCTCTTCTTTTCTCACACCACCTCATGGACATCTAACCACCACTTCAAACTAAACATCTTCAGGTAATTTTTTTTTTTTGCTATCTGTGCTGACACCAGCAGTTATGTCTGGCACTCGCAGCCTAGAAGAGCCATCCACAATCTGCTTCAATCTCACTGATTCATCCCTTATCATATCTGAGATCTCAGCTACTTCAGGACCTGATCACCTGCCTCAACAATCATAATCTTGCCTTGAAATAGAAATGCTGGGAATTGAGAAAGACATTTTGCCCATGCCATTTTCTGTCACTCCTTCTTTGCATCCTTTGCCTGCCTTTTCTCTATCACGTCACATATAACTGCTTTGCTATGATGACTTTTCATGGCTATCATCACATCTAAATATTAAGCCATCAACTGGTAATTGGACTGTAGTGACAGGCTTATTGCCAACATGCATTTCTATTATGTCTCTAAGGTAAATATCCACAAAACTAATGCATTTTTCTACTATAAGGCCTCCTTTAAAACAGTCATTTTGCAATATCCCCAGGCATGGCAACAGTTAGGCTGGGATAGGAGGTGACATATCCTGACCAGTACTATTAGTTTTCTGTCACTGTATTCTATTATTTCCCCTTTTGTCTGTCTCTGTTGATTTTCTTTCGTAGTCCAATTTCCCAGTCAGTTTCTGACTTCTTAGTTTGGTTTAACTCTTCACAGCCAAGTGTTAAATTAGCCACTTTAAAATCATATAATTTGATTAACAGCTTTGAAAAATCTCCAGATCCGCAGGCACTCAACCACAAGAAAACTGCTTTAAAGCACTGATGAAATTAGCTCACAGACCTAACAGAGCTGATTTCAAGTACATTTGAATCAACTGCCTTTAGAATTGTGGCATATTTTTTAATAACTACTTAAGACAGTGGGGTTTTGCCAAACACAGGATGTTTCAGAAGACAAGATTTTTCACATTTTCATATTAGATGAGCCTTCACAGGTGCTTTCACACAGTGAGGTCCAGCTTGAATATCTAGACACTTTTAAACATTTGATACATGGCACAAGCCCAGTTTTGAAATAACTGTATAATTCAAACACATAAGGCTTGATATTCTGCAAACCCACATACACGTATGCTTAACTAATCCCATCAATTGGATAAGCATTTGCAGAAACTGTCCCTGTGGTATTGAGTCTATTTTACTTCAACCGTAAAATCTACAATAACCTGCTGCAATCACACAACTGGAAAAACGCCCAGCCCACATTTAAATTCTAACAGAGGGCAGAACATCAGAAGTAGGAGCAACAGAATCTACTTTTAAAATAATCATTGATACCATGTGCAACTAATTCTCCTTCACTGGGAAGAGAACTAGCAATATAGGTTACTCTACAGATCAAATTAATTATGAGCAAAACCAGCTACAGCTACACTGAATCCAAAGAATTTGGGCTTTTCCCAGGAGATTCTTCATTATTCTCTTGAGGGAATATATGCCTGCCGAACCTCATGCCTATGAAGACTTCATTGATGAGGATGACCAATTACAACCCTGTCACCACAACTGGGGCTTACAGACAATACAGATACAAACGTTTTGCTTTGAAAAGTCAGACTATAATAGAAACACCTGATCTAATCTGCAATTTCAGAATTTTAATTTTACATGAATTTTTTATTTAAAAATTATTTTAAATTATTGTAGAATTATTTTTAAAAATCAGCAAGAGTTTATGAGTCTACAAATGAATTTTCTTGAACAAAACAGAAATGTTTGCATTTAATTTTACACTGTCTCCCAAAGTAACAACTCTACAGTTTCAAGAAAGAATTCCAGCTCCAGTGGTGCCCTGATTTCACTACAAATACTAGACTGCACAAACACTATAATATGCAGTGCTGAGGACATCTCTTTGTATTCAAACAAAAAGGAACTAATAGCTGGGTAGGACCACAAACAGCAGAGCTGGAAAAGGTCCAATATACTTGTACTCTGAGGGAAAGAACTGCCTAACTGGCCAAGAACAGGACTGAGAAACAAGTAACTTTCAAAATGTAATTTCAACTATATTACTTAATTCTTGGCCTTATAAAATCTACTTTGAATCATGTTCACCAAATGGTACAGGAGGTAATAGCCCACACTGTACTGTCCCATAAGAATTTCCTAATCAGAGCAGTTGCAGTTCATATTAATATTCTTGATCTCTCTGGATAGTGAAACTTGACCTCTTTTCCAACCTAGTAGGTAAGATTTAACAGGATCAGGGGAAGATGCCCAGAGGAAGCTCAACTATGAAGTTGGTGGTTATGCTTAGGGCTTTATAAGAAAGTACATCTGAATTCACTTGACAAGGAGAAGGAAACATGATGACAATATGAGCCACTAAATGAAAGATTTTCCCGTTGATTTAGCATCTGAAGTTCTGGTACAAGCACAACAGAAAACATCACTCATTTTCTGCTTCCTGCTTTGAAATAAAGGATCAGAGAAAGCTTCTGTGTCTTGTGCAGACTTCTCTATGGAAACTTATAAAGCCTCTACTGAACCAAATCCTGCAGGAAACTAGATAAAGAAATATAGAAGTTAGAGAGGCCAGCTGCACATAGGTAGAATCTTTCTGCTCCTAGAAGCTTTGCCAATGGAATTTAAATTGCTTCAGGGTCACTGGCTTTTAAAGGTTATGCAATGATTTTGAGAACTGCACTCTGCCAAAATAATAATTTAAGAAGATTACAATACTCTAAATTTGGACAGCTTTACATTGAAACATCCCACTTGCTTTTTCTTTTCTCTGGAAAGGTCTACTGATCAAAACCAGACATGATATCTTGTAACAGTCAGTCTTCTTACTTCATTTTTCTTATCTGTAGCTATACTTCACTAAATGTTTGCTAATACATTAAACAGAAAACATTATAGTAAGTACTTTTCATCTAAAAAGAGTATCAAGTGTACACTTGCTCCCTTAATTAAGTAATGTGCTGGACTTGAGAGCAGCAGGTCTTTCTGTCATCATCCTTGCTTAGTAATTAACGTTCCTTTGCACCGGAGCATGGAGTCATTCAACAGTTCAAACACAGCTCTTGCATCAGCAAAACTACTATTTAACTACTAACTGAATGGGTCTCTACCACTCATCCAAAACTACTTGTAAGGACGTTTTTATTCTCTAGCAGGATACTGTCTTTGACGAGCAGCTCCCTCAGCTGATGAATCTTCATTCACCAAAAAATCTTCCTTTCTCAGCCTCCATAATTCATTAACACCCTCTTCATCCCCCCTAGCAGTCCTCAGGAAGGGGATTCCACATCCATCAAAAACATATTTTTAAGTAAGATCACAGAAATCCCCTCCATGAAGCACCTTTGTCAGTGACTGCCAGGGGCAGTTCACAAGACTACATAGTCTCTATCCAACTTGCTAATACGCATACAAAACCAAGACGCCCCTCTAAAATCTTCCCTCAGCTTTCTATTTTCTTCCCAGATAATTTAGCAGTCTCTGGTACAAACATACAAAGGAAGCAATCCGTCATGGTCTGCACCAGCTGCAAAGAGCGACTGACAAGGTAACCAAAGAGCACTCAACAGGATAATGAAGACAGCCCACTCAATAACCAAGCTGTAGTGTGACAGCTTTCTGAGCTGGCAGACTTCCTTCACTAGGATGGGATTTTCACTCAAAGGACAGTTGATGAAATCACTACTCAAAAGAAAACATTCAGATTAAAACTAAAGAAAAGGATGGCAAACCTAATAAACGCATTAGAGATGGGAAAACCTTGACACATAACTAAGCAGTAGAGCTTAGCAGTAAAGAAGGTTTAATGCTTAGACCTTCATCCCATAAACACTTCTCAGAGTCAAAAGTACTTTCAGCATGGTCACTACTAAGTAAGTCATACCTTAAACTCTGTGGGTAAAATTCTATGGAAGTTTCTTGGGAGAGTCACAATTTCTCCTTAGACTTCATCACAATTTCTTGCTCAGGCCTTACAGCAAAGACAAACTATTTTTCAGCTTTAAGGGCCAGTCTTGGGTTGCTTTTCACACCTATGCTCACCCTCAAGAAACAAGATCCCCACCATCTGCTCTACATTAAACGCAACCATCGAAATATTGACAAGACTTTTTCAAGACTTTTTTTGGCTATTTCAAAGCTCTTATAGAAATATCTTACAGCTACCATGCACAGAAAGTTCAAAATACATTGAAAGCTACTGCTTTCAATTGTGGTATCACAAAAGGTACTAAATACATTGACAGGTGTCCTGTATTTACTTGTCCTTGACCAATATGCCTGCTGCACCTGAGCTGTTACACCACAGCTGCAACTATAAAAAAAAAACCACATTACTGTAAAAGAGACAGTGAAGCAAAAACAGCACTGAAAGCTAGTGGCAAAATTAAGCATCAAATGCTTTCCATTCATCACTTTAAATTTTTTAAAGTTAAAAGGAATTGAGTAATACCTGAAACACTTTGTTAAGTGTCAAGATTTCACAACCACATACGATTTAAAAGAATCTGTTTCTTCCACTTTGCTACTTGAAACACCTTCATCTATGTAAGCCTAACTATAAACTGACATACACGAGCAACAGACAGCTATCAAAATGACACTGAAAAGACTGTTGAAGGTTTATTTTTAATCATTTACTTTAGCAATTAAATTGCTTGGAAACAACTGTATGATTTTCAGAACTCGGGAAAAGGTCTATGTTCAGTTCTGCAAATACAGTCTTTCTTCACTTGCAGCAAGAGGACATCTACAGTGTTTGCTCCTTCCACTGCACATGAACCAACCACAGGTGAGGATCAATGCCTGCGGAGCTGACACGGGAGGGAGTGCCGCTGGATTTATCTTCAGTTTAAGGAAAATACGCCTCGGATGCAGTGACCGAGAGGGCTGAACAGCCCAAACCTAGGTAACAACAAACATGTCACTGGTGCCACAGGAAGCATTTGTGGGCTCTGATGATTTCCAGGCACGCTATTTTAAGCAAATGACTGAAAACATTTATTAAGTCAAGTCACTCCGTAGCTCCGGGGCGGGCCCAAGTAACGCGGCAGCGGGAGCGCGCCGTGCCAGCCGTGACCCCCGGGGGGTCCCTCACCGGGGACCCCGCACGGCGAGGCTGCTGGGGAGTTGCACCGGGCCCGCCGCGCTCGGAGGGCCCGCGGCCGCCAAGGGCAGCGCAGCAGCTGCGCTCCCCGGCCGAGCACCGGGAGAGGCCCGGCCTTTTCCCGCCAAGCCGGCAGAGCGGGGCCGCTGGAGCCGAGGGTTGGGGCAGGTCCTTACCCATCACCCGGCGGTGCCAGCGCCACCAGCCCGCAGGTCGCCCGCGCACCACCGCCGCGGCCATGCTGCGCCCCCGCACGAGTGACCTCCGGCCGCCGCCGCCTGCCCCGCCGCCGCCACCGCCCGCGCGCCGCGAGCGGCAGCCACCGCAGCCAATCACAGCCGCCCCTCGCCGAGACCCAGCCAATGGGAGCGCGAGGCGTCCTCCCCGCGGGAGGCCGGCCCCGCCCAGCGGCCCGTGACTGCCGGGCCCGGAGCGCGGGGCGGGGCGGGGGCCGGGCCGGCGCGGGGCCAGCTCATTGGGGCGGTGGGACAGCGGATCCCGCTGCGGGCGGCTCCCTCCGGGAAGGTGTTCTCTTACAGCTCTGGTGCTTGTCCGCGCCTGCCCGCTACGCCTTCCTTGTCCTGCTTCACGGGAGGCACGTTTGGCTGAACGGGGAGAGGAACGGAGTGCCGGGTTTTTGGCGGACGCGGCTCCTGGTGCGAGAACGGCGCCCTCGGGGCGAGGGAAAGAGCCGCCTTTCGCTGTATTGCCGAGTTAGGTTGCATGTAAGAGTTGGCGCTTATTGGGGGTTGGAACTAGATGATCTTCAAGGTCCTCTTCCACTCCATACCATTCTATGAGTCTATGACTGGCTTCGTCGCTGTGGTGGGTTTAACCTGGCTGGGCGCTGGGCGACCACCAGAGATGCTCTGTCACTGCCCCCCTCAGCTGGACAGGGGGAGAAAATAAGAAAGGTCGAGATAAGGACAGGGAGAGATCCCTCAGCAATCACAGGTTTGGGCAAAAGAGGCTCAACTTAGGAAAATTAATTTTATTTATTACCAACCATGTTAAAGTAGGGTAATGAGAAATAAAAACAAAGTTTTAAAAACCTCCCCACCGCTCCCTTCTTCCTGGGCTCAATTTCACTCCCGATTTCTCTGCCTCCTCCTCCCGCAACAGCACAAGGGTCTGGGAAATGGGGGCTGTGGTGAGTTCATCACGCACTGTCTCTGTTGCTTCTTCCTCCCCCAGTGGAGGACTCCTCACACTCTTCCCCTGCTTCACTGTGGGGTCCCTGCCACTGGAGGCAATCCTCTATAAACTTCTCCAGTATGAGTCCTTCCCACGGGTTGCATTATCTTCACAAACTGCTTCAATGTGGGTCCCATCCACAGGATGCCATCCTTCAGGAACAGACTGTTCCAGTGCAGGTCCCTCGCAGGATCACAAGTCCTGCCAGCAAACCTGCTCCAGCACAGGCTTCCCACGGCATCAGACTCCTTTGGGCACATCCACCTGAACTAGCATGAGGTCCTCCACAGGCCTGCAGGTGGATCTGTGCTCCACTGTGGCCCTCCATGGGCTGCAGGGGGACAGCCTGTCTCACCAGGGCCTTCCCCATGGGCTGCAATGGGAATCTACTCAAAGAAGCCACCCCTGTAGACTCCCACTATGAAAACTTTGCCATGCAAACCCAATGCAATCATGCCCAGAGGGCAATTGCCAAAGGCCTAACACAGGGTTATCAACATCAATACAATTTGTATTTGAACAAGGTAGCTAGAGTTGTGCTGCTTACCCACAGCCTAGTGTCTGACAGGGCTTGGAGACCCTGCTGGCAGTTCTGGGAGAGCTTCAGGTGCTGCAGAGGTGTGAGGGAGCAGATTGGGTCTGAGGGAGGCCAGGCTGGAGGCAGGTGAATGCTGCCTTCTCAAAGCAAGGCTTCACCTCCAGTCCTGCAGTAGCGATGTTCATCTCTTGGCTTTCATATCAATACCACAATATATATTTTTAGATTTACCCATATAAAGTAATAGGTTATACAGTTAAATTAACTCAGCACAACATAAAGGGATTTTGTGGGCAGTGAAGATGGCTGTGATGATACAGTAGCTTTACTGTGTCATATGTGTGCTACTGCTCATACCTTCACCCAGTTGCTTCTTTCTCTCATCGCCTCTCAGATGATCACTGAGACAGAATATGACTTGAGAAGAAAAAACAAGGTCCCTGCAGTTAAAGAAATGGAAAGAGACACGCAAACCCAGAAACCCTTTTATGTGCTAGTGCTCTGCAAAACATCTGAAGCCTCAAAGACTCATATATACCAATATTTTTGTAAGCTCACTCGTCTCTTCCTCTGTGCCATTGAAGAGTGCCAAGTGAATGAAGCTACTGAGCTATGTTTACCTTTCTCCTCAGTGGTGATGAGATTGACAACCATCCTGACCCCAAATATTTGTTGTGATGGAAAGAGGTGTGACTCCTCATTGAGACAGCTATGCTGGCAAAAATTTGTACTGAGGTATAGTCCAAATAAGGTTTTTGGAAGTCATTAAAACCCGAATTTTACATGTAATCACACAGAACTTTGAAAACACGTGGCGTTTTTTCTTCCAGCCTGACTCTTCACTGCCTTACATTTTCAGAGTCATTGAACCTTTAGCAGTTTGTTCTAGATTCCTATCAAGTCTGAACTGAGTTAGAAAAGTGGTTAATTTTATTTTTTGGTGGGGCGGGCACTAAGAGTAGCTAAGTGGATCAAGTGAAGAGTCTAATGTTATACTCAGTGTGGTTCTTGGATTCAGATTTTTAACTCTCATAAGATGCAGAATTACCTTATAGCTGCATCTAGACCTTTCTCATGTCTAAGGGTTTTATCTGTGTAAGTATAAATAAAGCATTCTTTGTTTAAAAGGTATGTGAGGAGAATTTCATTTTGTACCAGCATAATAAAAATATACTATAATCACTTCCAAACAAACTATGAGAAACTGGGAAGAGTCCTATTGATAAGAAAATAGTAGACTTACCCTTATATTACTTTGTCAACACACTTCTCAATAAACTCTATTGTTACAGACATAGTTTTTACATTGCTTTTGTACAGAACATGCTTTTGCAGACAAATAAAATTCCTGAGGATAATAAGGAATCTCTGCTCACATCATTAACATTGATAGAACTGACATTAGTAGTTTAGTATCTCTAAGGTAGTGAGGATGAGAAGGAAGCTTTTGTGGGACTAGATGGTGAAGGACTACCATGCTGCAGAGCATTTGCAGAAGGGAGAAAATTATATCAATAGTGTTTCTGTGTTTTTTATTTCTCCAAAATGCCTTCTAAGCCTTAGTAGGCTTATCGTAAACTTAGCGCCTTTTGTTGAAAATAACTTTGCATTTATAGAAATTTATCTCACTATAAATTAAGCCTTCCTAGTCAATTTTGGCTTGTATGTTTATTTCTTTGCCAACCTAATCACATTCTTCCCACACAAAATGAAGGAAAAAAAGGCTTTGTTCACTTCAAAATACATTTGTTTTCAGTAAATAGCCATAAAAGCTTTTACTTACATTAAAACGCAGGGAAAATGTTGGTTATTTTTTCAACAAAGTAGTATGATCTCCTAACTCACACCTAGTAGTGTGTTTCATGAAGATTTGTATTTGATGACTTCTGAAATTGTTAACTAGTTAAAATGCAAATAAACTATTATTTGTATAGTTTAGTTCTGCAAATCATTGTTTTTTTCCTTGTGTTAAGAATGATACATACCTCATTTAAGTGAATACAACCTGTCCTTTTTAAACTAAAATGCTTTCAGGTAATGTGAATAAAGTCTAAAATTGTCTATAAACATAAATTTGTTAGATATTTTTATCTTGATGTGCCAAAAAAGCTTTCCAGAAACTAGTGATTACACTGCAAACATGCTATAAGGAGAACTGTTAACAAGTATGCCTTTGCCAGTGGTAGGAAGATTGCCAACATTTAATTGGCTTTAAAGTTTTGTTCTATCAATGGCGTATTGTATCTTAAACCCAGTAATGCCAACCTTATGATTAAGGCATAAAATGAGATCTCAAAATATTGGACTGATTATGGCAGTAAGGAACTATTTTCCGAAGAAAAACTTGCTAGCCTACTTGTTGTTTTAGTGTAGGTAAAATTTGGTTTGTACAATACACCAAAAAGAAAAGTATAAAAATTGTATATGATAATGACAAGTAGTAAACATATAACTGGTACGTGTCTGTTTTCATTGGTGGATCTTATAGTACTTTGAAAAAACCCCCAGTATAGATATCATTGTAAGAACCAGTATTTTAGCTGCCAAACCCACTTAAGTCATTGTTGCTACCCAAACCTAGTTATACCTGGAGATTCCCCCACTTAGTCCACTCAGTTGCCTTTTGACAGCTTCCTATACTGGACCTGTGAAATGAGCAGGATTTAAAAAAAACCCCATTGCGTTTGTCCCAGCTGTTCATCCCCATCCTTGCATTACAATTTACATCCCTCTCAGGTATGCTGATAGGACTGTTGTTAACCCACATGCTTTAGCTCATCTGTTTTAGTGCTCCAACAAATGCTTGCACTGGCACACTGATCTTCATGCAGGAGGGACTGACTGGGCCAAGCTGGAATGAATGAGTGGGACAGAAAGTTCTTAAATCAGCTCCTAAAACACTGGGTATTAGTAATCTAAAACCACATGCTTGGTCTTGGGAATACTAACGAGGTTCCCAGTGTCACACAACTTGCCAGTGACAGAAAAGGAAAATGCAACTTTCTTGACTCTCATTATCATATTACTATGTCATACTGATTACTTTTATTACCATGTTTATTAAGCCATTGCCCCATTATTATTAACATACTGTTACCATGTCATCTTGCTTTGTAGACTGCTGCTGGCATATTTTTGCGGTTTCTGAGTAATGTGGGGAAAAAGGCAGTACTTCTACACTGCATGGTCCTGTGTCTGTGTATCCCAGCTTGTCAGATCTTCAAAAACTTGTACATATTTACTTTTATTGTGCCAAATTAATGCATAGTGATGTCATAAATCTAATCCTTTGTGTTTAAGTGACTGAGATTTCTTTTCTTACCCTGTGAGAAGTATGTGTAAACCTTAGGTGTACTCCATCACATTTGTGATGTAACATGGATACTAAAATGCAAGAGCTTGTCAGAGCATTTGTAATACATAAAAAAGTTCTTATTAATGTACCACATCAATAGGTAGGTAGTTTTCTAATTGTTGGTACATTGTGCCCTCTGAGTTCCAGGACATGTAAAGAAACATAAACAAACATGTAAATAAACAGAAAATAATGTAAAAATGGCTACACTTTTCATTCTTAGTGTTGAAAATATGGCCATTTTATTTTTATTTAAAGGTCTCACCTAAAAATCCAAAACAAGTAATTTAAAAGAAACCCTCACAACCCTACAAACACAGAACATTTATAGTATTTTTTTCCAATTTGCATTTCCTGACATTTAGGGTATTTTCCCCCTTAATAAGGAACCTCTGAAAGTAAGGCAAACATATGCACTGGGGCAAATTATGCTAAAGGTATCTAGATTCACCTCAGGGCCTGCCTCTGACTTTAACTCCATTGACATAAGATAATTATATTTGATAAGAGGTTTTGTCTTTTTAAAAAAAATTCTGTTAACTTTTAAGAGATTTCCTTTTCATGACATGGAGTTTTTTAGTCTGGGTTAATAACTAAACACAATCTCCACTGAATTTAGCAAGTGTTACAGGCATAGTACGCCTGTAAAATGGGACCCTCATTGAAGAGTGATATTTAAATTCAGCATTAACACTACTTAATGTAGCCAAAAGAAACTACAGTGGATGCAACAGCACATTTGAGACCTGAATCAAAATGCATTGACAGCCAAACCTACCATGTTCCTTTCCTCCTTCTAACCTTTCATCTTGCATTCATTGTGTTTACTTCTCTGCATTGGAGAGCTGTCGTAATGTTTGTAAAATGCAATAAAAGCACAGTGGAGCTCCTCAGGAATCCCTGAGCTGCAAATAGTTGGAGCTGGGAAAGCATTCCAGAGAAATATCCCTACATATTTCCTCTTTGACTGGTCATTGTCTGGAGACAGACTGCTGGGCTAGAGGGACTTTGAGTCCAACATAATGTACATTCTTCATGCTTGTAAATATTGGAGTCGGGATTCTCAGGGCAGTAACTGGAACACATAAGCAGCAATGCAAGTGGTTATTTTTGCCTACACAAAAAAAATCCTTGTGTAACTGGACCTGCTTTATTCTTGCTGTATCATATTATATATTCTGCAGCAGTATGTAATTTGGTAATCAACCTTGAGCTAAATATGTGCTATATTTGGAATATTGCATATACTAAGGGGAAGCAAATTCCAGGCTTCTGTGGGAATGCAGTGCCCTGGGGGAAAATAGAAGCTTTGTTTTGGTATGAAGACTTACTGTTTGTTTTGTCAGAATCATTTGTATACCATAGTTTGCAAAGCAGTTGCATCTCACTGGGAAATCAGATGAATGTTAGAATGGGCAGGTTACTGCAGGGTATCACTGCATACTTATTCATACTAATTGATACCAAGTTCAGTTAAGTACTAGAGTTTTTGCCCTCTTTTTAGCTCTGATAAATCCCATTAGGACGTTTAGGCTAGACTGTGCTGCCTGAGTTTCTCAGAAGAGCTGAAAAGATTCAAGTACCTGTCTCCTCAAAGAATTCAACGGTCCCCATAAAAATCCCATGCAATTAGAATGAAATTGAGATATGTTATCTAGCTGAACTTCTGGAAAATACTATGGCTTTTCCAAAGCCCCTGAAGAGATTTAATCCAAAGAACTTGTAATTTCAAGCATTTTGCTAAATGGAATGTGTTGCAGTTCTGTTTATGAGCAACTTCAAATTAGTAGGATATTTTATGTGGGTGACTGCATGTAGGTTGTACCATGAACAATATAGAGTTGTTTCATTTGGAGAACTGACAAAAAAAATTAAATGTGTAAGTTACCTGTAGAGCATCCCATAGCAATTTGGGCTTGGTTTCCTTTTTGTGTTTTAGCGGAAAAATATGTTTAAGATTCTTTTAATGGATTTAGAATTTGGCAATGTTTATTAAATAGCTTATTTTTATAAGCTCGTTTCACATGACATAGAAATGTGATCAGGAGGATGACTTTGGTTCAAATTTAGATGAACAGCTTCTTTAAAAGCAGCAAAAGAAGGAAACAAATTCCAAAAGAAGTATTGCTACATATGATACATATTTGGTATTAGTTATGGTCATTTTATCTTTACTTCTACCTGCAATGAACTACATATAGAACATACTGGTTTATGTGGTAATTGCACAAAACAGTCACTCAGGCCCCTTCTGCCAGTTATGGGGTACTGACATAGCAAAACAAAGTGAATATGGTAGGGCAACAGGGAAAAGCAATGTAGAAAAGCTACATGATAGGTTGATCTCAAAACTAAGAAGTCCAAATAAAGATTAGGTAATTGTTTCCCAGGAAAAAAAATGCATGCATCTAAAGCAGAAAAAATTGGGTTTTTTTCAACCAACATATGTATATCAGTCTAAAATCAGCAACCTCACATTACTCTGATAAAATCCCAAACTAACCTCCTTATGATATAGAAAGAGGAAACCTGGAACTAACTCAGTCCTTAGTTTTCCCTGCACCAAAGTATAAACCACATTGTTTCAGAAACATTTTCTTTGTGTGGCATGCTCCTGAGCAAAGTCTTGACTTTGCCAAATGGAAGGTGATCCTACTCCTACTGGCATTCTTAAGAGTTTGTTCCTGATTTTAGAGGAAACGACATAAGGTCCCCAGAGGAGCAAGGTGCATTCCTCATCACTGGTTTGCTGGAAAAATTAGTACCAGGAACCTACTGCAGATCAAGAGGGCAATTAATTACTTTTGACAAAGTGACACTGTTATTAGAGTAATATAAATCAACAGAAAAGAACCAGCTTTTATTTTCTACACTGCTGTCCTACTGAAAATTTCAAATAAATACACTTCATATAACATTTAAAAGTTCTCCATACAAATTGTACATTTAAGTCCAGCACTATAATTTGACCATAGAGAATGCATGCCTATGGAATAGCTTGTTTATTATTAATTTTGTTTTAAATCTCTGTTGTATGTTAATGAATTTCCCTACAGAATTTAAAAAGTAATGTGATTTTTGTTGTCTGAGCTGGGAGATAAATTAAGAGCTACCAGTATTAATCATTGGTACCACTGGTAATAATAAAAATAACAATACCAACACTAATAGGAAATTATTTTACTCTGGATATCTTGAATATAACAAAATACAACTGAAATGCAAATCTGGTCTGTTGTGCCTGCCTTTTGATATCTGATAAATTCTAGGAAAAGATGCGCAAGAAAAAACATCACGACAAGCTTTCAAAATCCAGAGTTGATTTAGGAAACTCATTTTTCTTAGTCAGATTTCCTCATTGTTATTATTTCTGTAAAACTGACATAGCATGCCTGCTCATTTACACAACTGATGCTTTTATTTACAAATAAGATGGAATAAAAAAAAATTTCCATGACTGATTTGTTTGAAAGAAAAGTACTTTTTGAATGTTTTGGGATTTTTCCCCAGTAATACATTATCTTCACTAAACATTAAATCAAACTTTGGTTTGTTACTATTAAAAATTAACATAAATGTATCATTATCACTAGACTAATATAATCCTATTATCATTTTATTAGATAAACAGTGACAATGTTTTGTTTGTAATAGCCTCTAGAGATACAATAAATCTAGTAGGGGAATGTCAGCCTGGTCCAAGACAGATTAAATGTAGAGAACTGGAATATAGTTCCCAGTAAACAAACACTTTGAGGTCAGGAGGTCATACTTGCTCAGCTGTTCTTCATAAGCCCTATTGGAAATAACTTTCATACCATCACTGAATATGTTCCATGCTACCTAATAATACCAAAGGCTGAGTACAGTTGTGATATAAATGATTTCTAAGTGAAATATGGAGTGTAAAATGATCAAAAACCAACAGGAAAACCAATATGTAAATGGAAAATCAGGATGATGTTAGACATTCAATGAGTGCAATTCATAAGATTTTTTTTTCTTTTGTGGGAGAAAACTCATCCCTCTTGAAAGCTTGTTCCCATTGACAAATGAGCTGATTTGGCCTCAACAACCTTGTGATTAATGTGACAAAAATTAAGACTAACTGTATTTGAATTTGGAAAATGACTATGAAGAATATTCAGTCAATGAACTCTGCCTTGCCAGTTGAGTAATTGCAGCAGAACGGGGACCATAAGTCAACAAAGGTCTGGGAAGGAGAGAGAGAACTACAGATTGAATTTGCTTTTGGCATTTCTCCTATCAGGCAGAAAAATGCCTGGATTCTGGGAATGCTAAAATAAAGATATCAATGTGTGGTTTATGATGGGTGAAGTTCTCAAAAACTATTAAGATAACTTAGTGTTTTTCAGACATACATCTATCAACCACTTTTATGGAAAAGCTGCACTACTTAAAGGCTGTGTAAGTAACAGATACTGTTGACAAGCTCAGTCAGGCCTCAGTGGTAGCATCTAAGCAGATAATTTCATAAGCTTAAAAAGTCGTCTTCAGCACAGACACAGCGTATTCAAAATATGCAGATATGCAGACCAAATGCTGCCTACTGACATATCCCAGCAAAGATAACAGAAATAAACACTGTAAAAACAGATTTTAACCATGGTGTTTGTGTACCAAACACTTATTACAGGCCTAACAGATCCTTTGCCATGTAGTGAACTAAAGCCATATGTCGTGGATGTAAGATTACTGTGTTTTCAAAAGAATTAGAGTTGTTACCCATATTAATAATGTAAATTTTCTTTTGATTGAAAGATTCCAGTTCCAAAACACAACAACATGCAACCACACTTTGGACAACACTGCTAACTTGGATACATTATAATATAAAATATTTATTAGCAAAAGGGAGAGCCACTTATTGAATATGTTTCTTTTTGTAGAAAGTTGTAGAAATGTAAGCACTGCAGTATTCTGCCTTAAAAAAACCCTACCTATACTAGGAAATTAATTTGGGAAATAAGAAAAGGTTTGAAAGCTGTGTGATAAAAAATATATTTGCATTTCTAAATAGTGCTGATCAAATAAAATCAGAAAGACTACATTATTTTCTGTATGTAAATTTGCATAACAAATCCAACATATTGTTCAAATATATTCAAAAAATATTCAACACAAAAGAATAACAAATCATCAGGGGGATGAATGAAAGATGAATTTTCATTTTTGCACTCTGCTTCCTAGTAATTGATTTGTATGTAATGTATGAAACAATATGGTCATTATTTTTTTTCACAGAATTTAAGAACTCATGATGTAGGAGTTTCAGAACTCAAGCAATAGGAGAAGGTGAGAATCTAGACTTAAGATCTGTTGACCAAGAAGTTTCCTGTACAAACAACACAAGAACTTTAGCATTAGTATGAGGACTCAGACGTCTTTAGATTCTTTCAGAAAAATATATACCATTATAAGAAAATAGGAAAGCTGCCAAGCTTCTTATAGATACAGTATACAGACACTTCTGTACTCTGTCAGCGGTGGCAGCCAGTGCTAGAGGGGGACCCAGAAAGGGATACAAGAAGCATGCTGTAGGCTGCTGTGGAAAGTGCCTTTCTACTTTCAGTCCCTCAAGGTTAAGCGCTGTGCCCTGAGGTACAAGAATTTTTAAATCTCATTGCTTGTTTGTTTCCTGCCACGTGCAGCTTTCCTGGCTCTGAAAACAACATGTTGGTCATTTGGGAGCTTCCTATTGCTTTCAGATAGCAAAGATAAAAGGCTGGGAAAAACAGTAAATCTCCTGAAGCATACCAAACAAAGATATTTACCTGTTCTATATCTGCTAAGATTTAAGTGACACCTACTCAGTGGTCATTTACATGCAGTTCTGTGTATACCAGTAAGAGGTACGCTAGAGGGGAAAAACCCTCCTTGCAAACACTATAAATAAGAAATGAAACACTCCCCCAGACCTGGGTCTCCAGCGCGCATATATTAATTACACACCAGAGGGTAAAGCCTCAGTATGTGCAAGCATTTAATTCATTATTTGCATTTATTAAAAACATTCCTTTTCACTTTAACAATATAGTAACCCAACAGTGAAATAACAGCAATTCAAATGTGGTCATTTACAGACATGCGGTTTCTTGTGCCCATTGTGCAGCGCAGTGCTGCCAAGTCTCACACCTTAGGAGTAAGCTGCTGCTCTCTCCTCTGTCACACACGTGCACGCACACACATACAAAATTTACATGTCTGCTCTCACCTATACTCTTTTGGGAAAACCCACAAATTTCATCAATCTCACTCTACAGATTTAAAAATCCTGGCAGCTTTTGAATACCTTTTCTTCATCAGCTGCAATTAACTGTTGGAAAAGAAATCCAAAATACACAGAGAGAAACTTTCTCCTTAATAGGAAATGTTAGCAATAGTATGGGATTTCTAATATGTTCCAAAGTTTTGCCACGCCACCTTACTGGAAGGCCAAGTCTGCATGCCCTCTGATTAGATTTCCTTAAACGCTGGGCAATTCAGTGTTGTCAGCCATAACATAAAACATTATTTATAACTATTTAACTCTTTTAAGAGTATAGTTAATAGCGTTCTGTAACCTGATCTTAAAGAAGTTGATTAAGTGTGCTTTACAACATGACCAGAAAGAGCTTCCGATTAGTGACATCAATATGTATATTTTACATCTCACGTGGCCCATACTTTTAAAAGTTGGAAGTGCTGAAATAGGAGTCAAACCAAAATGAAATCAAATCATTAGAACTGAAGTGTTTCCTTACTACACTTCATCAATATCATCATGTCATGCCAATGGATTGAATATTCACAACATAAAGTACCTTTATCTGGTAATAAACTCTAGAAATATATAATTTTTCTGTCAGTCATACAAAGCACAGGAGGGGAATTCAGCGCTGGTTCCAAAACTCATCATGGGTTTCGTTCAGGCTCTAACACAGAACACAAACAGAAAAATTGTTAGGCTCTGGATCTGAGTAAAAGTTTGCATACACCCAAGGTTAAACAGACAGGGTAGGAACCCAATTTATAATTTCAAGGCTCTAAATTGCTAAAGAAGCTCACAGGTTTAGAAAGATAGTGTAGTTATGAAAACAGTTACTGTTTTCCAAACACCCACGACTCTGTTCCCTGGGAGTCTGTAGCTGCCCGGCACTTCCTTAGGCAATTCTAGCTAACTGCTTAGAGTTTTTATTCCCGAGTTTTTGTTCCTCATTCATCTCACGCCTGAAGAGGGACTAGTCTCATCCTGATAAAGTCTCAGTATGATTACAAAGCAGGGGAGTTTTTATATTCCAGACTAAATGTGAAATTTCTTTGGAATCTAGTAATGTTCAAATGCAGTTACGGCATCCTCAGCATTTTACTTTATTTAATATTTCTATCAAAACCACAATCATAACTTGCCATTGTATTTTGGTCCTCATATTTACGCACTTCAGAAATTAACACCCTATGAAGAGGGTTCTGCCAGCTTTTTATTTCAAAATAAATACCCTGGTGAAATGTATTTGACACATATTCTTTGGGAATTGCACATATAGACACAAAAAGAGAGAGAAAAGCATTTTATTTTTCATCCTAAAGAAAAGAAGGCCTCAGGAAGACCCAACTGCTATCTACAACCAGCTAAGAGGGTCTAAAAAAGATAGAAGCAAACTCTCTTCAGAGGTGCACAGTAAAAGAACAAGAGGCAAGAGAAAACGGGAACATGGGAAATTCTGATTTGATATAAAGAAACTTTTTACAATTAGAGTTTTCAACCACTGAAAGAGGTCCTTTAGGTGACAGTGGAATGTCTCCATCCTTCGAGATGGGATATGGCTGGGCAAGGCCCTGAGCAATGTGCTCCTTTGAGCTGCTCTGGACATCCCTTCCAACTGACATGGTTTTGATTGCATGAAAAAATAAAGTATCATTAAAAAGATACTTGACATTCACCATTTTTCTTCTTTTAAAAATGCCCAAATATTTGCTAAACTTTGATACTACATGCTTAGAGTACAATTTACCGTTTGTGGTAAAATACCAGCTTGAACAAAACCATTTTTCTGTTACTGAAATCAGTGGGGTTGGAAAGCTGAAAATCAAGCCAGAAGGAGACGGGATTATTGCCATCATATCCATAATAAGCTCTCCTAATTGAGTTTGTGTTAGCATTAGAGAATCTCACAAGAGTAAAGATTTGTTAGAAATGCTGATATCAAACTTTTTTTTGTTTGTTTTAAATATTTTGAGAAGAATGTAGGGAAAGATAGAAAAATAGTGTTTTGGGTTTTTTTCCTGCTCAAGAACAAGTTTTCTAAAAGATCTATATCATATGGATGAATTTCAGGAGATAGTAGCTGCCTAGAAAATACAGACTTATTAAGGCACTCAGCCATTAATTCTCAGAGCAAGTGCAAGTTTCACCAGTTCCAGTCACATTTTTCCCCATTCAAATCTTTGTTTGCACAAGCACAAGCGTATTGATTGTTGATCCTGGGATCACAGTGCACGACTTGTCCATTTGGGTCAAGTCCTTCACTTCTCGAAGAGGCGATAACAAAATGAGAAAAGGCTCTGCACTGTCTTTCTGTAAAATATCTATAAACTGTAGAGGGATAAGATTGGCATCTAGATACAGCATACACATACATACATAAGAACACTTATTAAACCATTTATTTTAGTAAAAAAATATTGAGTAAATGAAGAAATATTTTCCTATTATGTATATATTATAACTAATATATATATGTGGTTGAGATACAGAGTTTAAAAATACATTTTCCTGAAAACTGTGGATATAAGTACTAGAAAAGGTAAGATTATTCTTGATGTATTTGTTCTAATATTTACACTGAATGTGACAACCAGCATATGTAGTTTGTTTTTTCCATAAGCAACAGAAATAATGACTCAATACTGAATTATGAGTAACTCATAACTACCTTTTTTGACTGAATGAACATTTTTAAAGTGAACATGGAAATACCTCAAGCTTCAGTATGGGGGAGAAGTCTTTTTTTAAAAATCAGGAAAGAGAGTTAGTTAGTTTGGTTTTTTTTACCAGGCGCTCACTGTAAAAACTTTGTTAGCTGCCAAAGAAAATCTTTATTTCAAATTTTCCATCACATTCCCATAAACCTGCATTATAATGGCTTTAAATGAAAGCAAAACTGCTACCAACATTGATATTCTCCAGCTAATGACTGTAAACCCTGAGTTCTTCCAAAGTCCCAGCCCACACGAGAACAGTGTCTTGTGACTCTTAGACAGCCCTTTATCATATGTCATACAGAGCAAAGAGCAGTGAAGAGAAAAAATGGGGGTCTGAGATAAGAAGAAATAGCTCTTCCTACCTCCTTAGAAATATTTATTCCTTTTCTGAACAACATACTGGTTTCATTTTCCACTACAAAAATTCCTCTGGTTTTACAGGAGAGATTGCTACACATACACTTCTTGTGTCCTCTAAAGTGGTCAGTTCATACTATGCAGGTGTTATGAGTTTGAACAAGTTTGTTGTACAAGTACAATGAATAACCTCAATTACTTAAAAGAACAGTTTCTATGCTTTGGCTTTCATTTCTGTTAGGATTGGCCCTGAAAAAGCTGGTGAACCTGTCAAAAACCTAACTCAGTAATTCTAAGAATTAATCCTATAATAGACTATTAATTCTAATAATAACAACACTGTGTCTCTCCACAGAACTCATTTGTTGAAAATACACATGAAAACAGGTAAGAAAAGGTAGCAACAAAAATGTAAAGATGATCTTGAAGACAGTTTGTGATGGCAACCAACACTAGGTGCACTGGGACAAGACCCACATACCAGTGATGGGTACTCATCACTGTTTTTTATTCAGAACCCTGACTCTTGTAAGTGGTCTATGAGCTGCTTTTGAATGAAAACCAAGTGGACTCAGGGTAATAGTTGTGACTGTAGTTGGAGGAGCCTTACTGCCTAAACCTTTTAAATCTAGACTGTTTTAAAACTATCAGATGTAATAAAAGGTAAAATTAATCCTGTATAAACTTGTGGCAACTGAAGTGATTAAGGTGGTGGAGTCACTGCCCCTGGAGGCGTTTAAGAAAAAACTCAACGTGGCACTTAGTGCCAAGGTCTAATTGGCAAGGTCAAAGGTTGGGTTCAATGCTCTCAAGAGGTCTTGTCCACCTTAAACGGTTCTGTGGTTGTGTGTTCTCTGAGTCGGTGTTCTGTGTGATGTAATGCACTTTCATGGAGGTCTGCCAACGTACCTAAGTAGAAACCCACGTAAGCATTTGCGGTCGCTCTTATCTCACCCCTCCGTTGCCCTGGGAAGACCCGCAAAGGCTGGGAGATTAACGGCGGCCACTCACGAGGTTTGAGCACGCCCGTGTTTTGGAAGTGTGACGGAGGAGGAGATGACTTAATCGGGGCATGTGAGTGCGACAGAGGTGATGTTGTAATCGTGGACATACCGGGAGGGGACCGTGGGAGCGCTGTACGGAGGGAACAGCAGCACGACATCGCACACCCTGAGAACGCCGCCTTGCTCAGGCCATCTCGCCCCCTGAGGGCGTGGGCCTTAGAGACGGGGGGACCGCCAGAGGGGTAGACAGAAGGAGGACAGTCCCGCCTCCAGCCGGATCCCCGCCGAGTCCCGCCCCGAGCGGGCAGGGCCGGGCTGGAAGTGACGCGGGCGGGCGGGGCTGCGCGGCACTGATGGCGGAGGCCCCATGTTGATGTCCCCGGCGCCCTCCGCGTCTGTCTAGGTAGGGGTGCTCCGGGGCCGGGCTGGGGGGGACGGGCAGGGCTGACATGCTCTTTCTTCCCGGCCTTCAGCAGCCCCTGGAGCGGACGGGGCCGTGAGGCCGCAGTTCTGCGCCACCGGCCCCCGCCAGCTGTGCGGGCTGGCCGCGGTCGGGAGGGGAGCGGCAGGGCCGGGCTACGGGAGGCGGCGGGGCTCTCCTTCCCGGGGGAAAGGCGAAGACACGAAACAAAGGTGACCGAGGCGGGCAGGTGAGGCCGCCTCGGCCGCTGACGGAGCAGCGGCGGGGAAGGGGCGGGAGGTGGCCGGGCAGGTCGGGGCCGGGGCTGTCATGTGCCCGGGACTGCGGCCGGAGGGCTCCCAGGGAGGCTGACTGGGGCGGTGCGGCTCGTCCTGCTTTTGCTCTTCTTGCCCGACGAGCTTTTCCTCTTTTTCGCCGTCCTTTTCGCTACGTAAAACCAAACGCGTCGCTCAGGCTCTCCGTGGGAAGCGCTTGTCATGTGGGTAATGAAGCCAGTGCGTAGCTCTCCCTCCTTCTCCTCCTCTTCCTCTCCTGTTCCCTAACCGGTAGGAGTGAGTTAAGCAGGCAGGCAAGCACGCAGCATCGCCCTAAACTATCCTTGAACTGTAAGTAGATCTCAGCATCACCTAAGCTCCGGGGATTTTCCTGCTAGGCAACAGTAATCCCAGATGACTGTGCTGGTCTGCACAAGTTCAGATTTGTGAACAGTTCTGCTTTGGGCTTGGAAACTAGCCTCCCTTTACTGGTTCCACTAAGGAACTTCCACAGGTTTCAGTACTGCTCAGCTGTGGCAGGCGGCAACTGGTGTTCCAAAATTAGTTGATTTGTTTTGTTTTGTTTTTGTTATTGTGTGCTTGGGCTAAACTATACAGTCTTAAAAATAGACTTATTAAAAAAACCAAATAGTTGTTGTTATTAATGCTTTGCTAACCGTTTTTGTACTTATTCTGGCTAGTGAAAACTGAAGCACTATTTCATGTCAGTGTTATTTGGCTTATTTACTGAATTACTAAAAATGAATTAATTTGTTAGACTTGAAAATAAGTAAGGTTGTTCTGCTTCTTTTAGAATTGTAGAAACTGCTGCTGCATAGTCTTTATAGTTGAGTGGATTTGAGAGCTGTCTTAAATATAATACTCTGTTTTGAGATGTGTGGGAGTTTTCAGGGTTTTTGTATGCTGTAAAATTTGCTACTCTTTTCTACACTCTGAAGCTACCAACTGATAGGATTTGTGTATTTATGTGTACCCTATTTTCTCTAGCAAACTCTCTTTTGATCTCTACTCAGTTTCTTGCTTGTGTGAGTTCTTGTTTTTCCTTTGTATCTGTTAATCTTCACAAACTTGGTGTTTTATTTTATAACCTTTGTTCAGTGTACAAAATTGCTTTTTATTTAACATCTGATACATTGAAATAATGTCATGGCTACCTATATGTACTTAATGTGTTACACTAAATTGGGCAGTAATAAGCTTAAATATTGAGAGCTTAGAACTGAAAAACCCCTCTGTTTAACCAGTGAAATTTTAAAAGGCTATAGGAAATACACAAACAGCTTTTAATCTTTTAGCTACTTGAGACTTGCAGTGTCCTATCCATTTTTGGGTTTGTTTTCCACATGTATTTTCAGTGAAAGTAATATGGCACACACTTGGCAGTTACTTCTTTCAAAATGTGAATTTGCTTGGTCAGTATTAAATTACTTTTAACAGCAATTGCAAGAGTAGGATGGCTGATCTTTCTAGAAATGTTAGATACATAAGGCCCAAATCCTCCTAATATGAAATGTTTTGACAGAATTGTGATTGTACGTGGAAATCAGATACTTGAAGCTTCTCAGTTGCCCGTATTCTATTTTTGGTAGATATTGCCATATCTGAGGAAAGGATGTTCTTGTTCTGCTTGTGAAGCATCTTGTGTTGCTGTAATTTCTAGCGCTATATATCGTGAATGAGGTGGTGAATGGAAAGCATGATTAAAAGCTTTTGCAGTCCCAACTGATTAGTGTTAATCCGTCAAACTGCACGCATACCTCAATGTTCCTGCTGTCAATGCAGTCCATTGTTTATGGAAATGAATCCGAACCTGTGGAGCTGAGAGCGTATGTATTACAGTGAGAATAGTAAAAGATGCTCACAGGCTGCTGAATAGTGGCAGGAGAAGTCTTCGGAAGAAGTAGGGAAAAAAGCCAACCCAAACAAACCTGACCTGTTTAGATAAACTTTCTTGTCTTTAAAAAAGGTCTTAAAATGGAACCTTGATGCTTCTACTGAGAGGGGGAAAAAAACTTTGTATATAAAAATATTGTGAAAAGCACTGAGCACTACAGATTCTGAGAAAAATTTAAAGCAAGAAAACTACAGAAGTTTTGTTTCTCCTTCTCTACCATGTCTAGAACCATTAAGAATTTTTTATTGAGTTAGAACCCTGCTTTGTTTTCCCACCGCTGCTTTTATTTTCCACTTTCTGCCACTGTATCTGAGATAGAATACTGGGGGCATTCAGCTAAGCACTGGTTTCTCTCCATCTTGATGTCATTGCTGAAATGACTGCTCTTTTATTCTGAGAGGTGGTTGTTTTGGAGTGATGCTGAGTCAGTGCACTTTGGTGAATTTAGTCTGTAGCTATCTGTTTTTGGAACAGGGGAACCAGTTGTTAGGTTTTTCTGTCTTGTGTATTTCAACTAGATTAAGTTTTGGAACTTAACTATTTTTCTACTATGTTGACGTAGCAACTTCTACAATTTTGTTACAGATCAATCATGTCATCCTTTCAAGAAGTTCCATCTTCAACTAGCACTTTGCAGACTTCCAATTTTGCACATGTGATTTTTCAAAATGTGGCGAAAAGTTACCTTCCAAACACACATCTTGAATGTCACTACACTCTAACCCAGTTTATACATCCTCATCAAAAAGACTGGGTTGGCATTTTCAAGGTAAGTGAAGCTTATTCTATTGCTATTTTTCAAATGTTTGCTCACTCTCTTACTGGTTAAAAAAAAAGTCCTCACAACATAAAAGCTCTCTCACAAACTCCTAAGTTGAACATCGCTTAAGTGGTGTGTTGATTCCTGCTGTTTGAATGTAAGTTTTGTAACAAAGAACAAACTGGAGCTCAAAGCTGGAACTCACAATGAGTATGCTTAAGGTCAACTGGAGTAAAGGGAAAGTGTGATGTGGTGGTGGTGTGCAGAATTAAATGGAGATGATTTGAGAAGAAGTGTGTGCTTGCTGAGTGACACTGTGAACAGGACTAGGTGAAGAATATGAGACAGTTAGTGTGACATGTTTGTGGAAAGAAAGAAAACTAAGCTGGAGATGTTCTGATACACATCCCTGACTAATTGTTGTTGCTAGAACAGGCTGAACATTATAGATCACTAGAAATGTTCAAAACAGACTCTTAAAAAAGGAGGAGCTTTGAGGCCACCCCTCCAAAGGTATTTGGAGATAGTTTTAAAGGTTAGTAAAGCTTCATTAGAAGAATGGGATTAAAAATTCATTAATTCTTGTATCTACTTCTGTCTAAGACCTTGATCTGTGTTTATTTGTCAGTATAGCTCCTAATAGATAATGTTTAAATTCTTTATTTGTATGGTTAATAGAAGTTTTGATTCATGCTTTAAAGAAGTGATGCTTTGGCAGTGGGGAGAGCGTGAAGGTGACAGACTAGTTTGGTACTGGAGAACCTTTCCTGTAGCACTGTGTCCGCTATTTAAGAATGTAAATGCTTGACTTTGTTGTAATCTACAGATTATCAGTGCATTGTTAGTCTTTATTCAAGATAAATTACTCCTCTGCAACATAAAAGTGCTGCACCCTATAACAAAGCAGAAGCATTTTTAATGCTTTGTGCAGTGACTACAGTCACGAGGTTGTGCGAGGGAGGCATCAACTTCCAAGCAGGCACATTTCTCTAGTGGGAAGACCTTAAAAATATGTGTGTATATATATCTTGATTACTTGCAAATTTTTGCAGTTAGTGTAACTGAGCACACTTGAGTATTTAGTAAATGGCA
Source organism: Empidonax traillii (assembly GCF_003031625.1). Classification (NCBI taxonomy): domain Eukaryota; kingdom Metazoa; phylum Chordata; class Aves; order Passeriformes; family Tyrannidae; genus Empidonax; species Empidonax traillii. The sequence goes on from NW_020955210.1 coordinate 2,439,827, forward strand.
CTAATGAAACTTCAGAAACTATCTGTATCAAAACTTTAGAGAGTGCTGTTCATATTACACTTAAGCATCTTGAAATTATTTAAATGTAACTTTAGAAGTGAATATAGTGACTTTTGTCTTTTGGTCTAAGTGAGGGAGGCAATCAGACAGGACCTTAAAATTATGAAGTAGGAAAAATTAAAAAGAAGCATGAAACAGTTTTTTGGTGACTACATTAAATGCTGTTTACAATGTACAGCTATCTGATTTCATCTTGACTGTGATGATAGCTTTCATAAACTGTTGAGGTATGAGGTTTTTTTCTGCTTTAACAGTGGCAGGTAATACAGCTTTGGCAGTCATTTGAGGAACATTTTGAACTGGCATAAGGTATTACTACTGCTGACAGAAACATCTTTTAGGCAGGGTGTCTTATTTCCTGTGCTTCCTCTTCTTTACGTGAAACAAGATCTTTTGTAATGAATCAAATCAGGGAATTGATTGAGGTAAAGACCAACGTTTTGTGACTGGATTTTTTAAGAGGAATTCCCCAACTGAATTTCCAGTTCACCTAATTCTCATCAGCAGAAGGGAAGGAAGCATGATGACATGGGAGAAGAATAAAAATGGCTTTCTTTTTGTGACTGTCAGCTTATACAATGTGTTATGGATATACTGACTTAGTATAGTTACAATACAGGGAGTTAAATGGAGCCAGCTGTCTGACTATCTGTTTCTACAAATATGTATGTGTAATGTTTACAGTAAAATAAACTGTGAAAGTGTAGTTGTCTTGGTACAGATAATAGTCAGAAGTTGTACTAGACTGTGATCTGAGTGTAAAAATGAGTGACTTCTAGAGAACTGATTGTTCGTGGACAGATAACAAACCACTTGGTGGTGGCTTGAAAGTTGATGAAAGCAGGCAGGGGTTTTATAATTTACCTCTCCAAAACACATGAAGGATGAGAATCATGTTTAGTAAAGTGATTCTGTGATTGAAAAAAGAAGGCAAAAGCAAATCTTGACTAATTATGAGAAGAAAAATTAATGACCTTCAGTATTGACCTAGTATACAAGGAAAGAGGGGCTTCTGTGAGAGAGCTCAAAGGTAGATTCACAGGCTGTTCAGGTAGAGGGAATAAAGTTCACCTTGTGTTTTTGAAGTGCATAAATTACTTAGAAAAGAAACCTGTTTAAACTGTTGTCATCTAACCTTTGCCTGAAATTGCACTGAAAATAACTAGTGTTGTAATAGTGAATACTGGATAGAGGGAAAAGGCACCTAGTTTAAAATAAACTATAAAATCCCCCCACAAACAGTGGTGATTTCAGATTGGTGTAGAAAACAAGTAAGGAATGAGGTTCTCCCTGCCCCTTGTGAACCTTATGTTGTTTTTGGTTCTGATGTTGATTTTTGTTGAAGGGGACAGCTTCAACTGTATTTTGTCCTGTTAGATAGATAAGATTTTTTTTTATTCAACTGAAAAAAATCTATAGGTACTTTTTTAGTGAATGTTTTTCATTTGCAAGTGCAAATACATTGCTTTAGCAGTGATAGCTTGATTGGTTATTTATATCATTATATTATTGTCCCTGTTTTGCTAGTCCAGCTGTTAGTGCAGCTGCACAGTGAAATGGATCAGCAGAGTGATCTGCCAGGAAAATACAGCCCCTCCTCCGTCAGCTTTTACCATCTTATTTCAAAACTGGTTTGGTTCTTTAGTTTGATTGCTGTGTGACGCAATGGGCAACTGTGCTGGCATCACTCTGATGGAAGCAAGGGGACTGGGGAGGTGATTGGTAGATGGGCTACAGCTACTTTATTGGCATGGCTGCATTATGTAGAATCACAATTTAAGCTGCTTTTCCAAACTTTTTTAGAATTCTCTTCTGAAGAGCAGCTTACTTTTAAGTTGCAAAACTTATCAGATTCTACCAACTTTCCTGTATATGCTGTAGATAAAATGTGATTTTTTTGTTGTTGTTGTTGTTCCCGGCTTAAGTTGCTAAATGTTGAATTTCAGTAATACTGAGCATAAGGCATTTTGTGGTAGTGGTCATGGGTTTAAAACTTTTCCCAAGGAAGTGTTCATAAACTGGAAGACTAATGTTGCATATAGGAGAATTATTTCAGATATACCCATTTCCTTACAAACTAGATGTATCTAAATGAATACACTAATTTTGGGATTGGACATCTGGCAAAAACTTGGAGATGTGGGAAGTTTTGAATATTCAGCTTTTACTATTTTTGTATATATTCATCCTTCTTTTTCTTACTTGTCCCCTACAGGAGGGGGTCAAAACCAGGTTTTGACTCAGTCTTCAAATCTGTTGTCTTTCATTGCACCTGTTGTCTTTCATTGCACCTGTGGTTTTTTTTGCTTTTATGATGTTCTGGAGAGTCATCTGTAATCACCTAAGAGAAGATCTTCTTGATCAGTCATGTCCTTGCTTGTTACCAAGGGGAAAAAAACAGGCGTTTTTTTCAGAGATCTGATTCAGAGATTTAATACCTGGCATGCACATCCTGAGCCTGAGTCCCTGTTCATGCAGGGAGAACTAGAATTTGAGATCAGCGTTCCTTCCACTGAGGGCTTCTGTGCAGAAGAATCTGATGGTTCCTAGTGTGGAGTCAAAGCTGAGACGACTTACCATTCTCAATTGATTCCATAGGAGATTTGTAATCCCAGAGTGATAAAAGGCCAGTGTCCCCTCTTTGTCTCTGCTCATATCTGATTAATTAAAATCTGGAGAGGTCTTGGGAGTAATCTAAATCTAAACCTTTCAAAAGAGGAAAAATAACTAATGTGTACACTACATCTGGCTGCAAAAGTGGTCTGTCTGTAGGTAGTCCTAATTTCTGGTTAGGGAAGTCTACATATTGTGATATATTTCACAATAAAGTGAATAATCATATGGCTGAGTGATATTTTTTGCATTATTAATGCATAATGTCCAGATTTGCAGAAGTGTTTGGAAAACCTGCTTGGTTGTTAGGAAGCAGTGCTTACCTCTCTGTCTAGAGCATGTGTCTGCAAATAGGGCTGTCTGATGTTCAGTATACAAGAGAGACAGGTTTTCTGTACATCTCAAAGGCACAAGGAAAGAATTCTATGGGCACTATAAAGATATTGCGTCAAAGGTGTAGGTGTTTGTGGGGTTATATCATAATACTTTGTGCGTCTCTCAAGATGTAATTTTGCTGAGGCCAGTGTGCTGAAACGACCTGTGATATCAGCAGGTAATCATTACATATGTTAAGCTAATGGTCTTTGGCCTTGCTGTGTCATTAATAGACTATTCCATCAAAACTTTTCTATTCCTTAGTTCTAGCTGATATATTTTTTTAAGTAATCTGCATTACCATTCCTCTAGGGTGTTGACAAGTTGACATGCTTTGGTGTTGACTGTCTCAGTGTATCCCTAGAGAAGAAAGGGAAATATTTTATTTCTTACTGTCCATGTTTTTAATATCCACACCTTAAAAATTTGATCTGACGTTCTGGTAACTTAACATATGGAAAAACTGAATAATGGGAATTGGGAAGATCTTAGTAATTTATCTGAACACAAGTGCCAGCTTGCTCTGAAAGAGCACTCAGTATTTAGGACGTCATACCTAAGCATCAATGCAGTTCCTGTGCAGTTCCTGCAACTTGATTTCTCTCTTTTCAATGTCCTGATCTATAGCAGACCTCAGAATTAAATTATCTGTGTTCAAAAGCATTTGTAACAGTGTTTGACTTTATATTTGATGTACACTTAAGGAATAGCTTGGTGTTTGTGTTTCATAAAGGCAATATGAGTGTCCCTGGTGGTGCAGTGGCTAAACCACAGCGTTGTCAACGCTGAGATCTGGGTTCGATTCCCGGTTAGGACACTCCCTGGGCAGATGGAGCTCGTTAGCCCTGTAAGGCAATCCATCTGCGTCCTGAGGACCTCGCTGCCACCGTCCAAGCGTGCTTGGCCCCGGCAGATGAACCTCAGGATTAAAGGGTGGGCTCAGTTCCGCGCACACTGTGTCTCACCTAAAAAATCCAATGCGCAGGCTGGAAGGTGGAAAGACCTTCCCCGGTTCTTCGTTCGCGAAGAGACTGGCCATTAATAATTAATAGATACGTCTTTGTATAGTACTCTGGGTTCTTTAGTCTCTTTTGGACTGCAAATAATGGTACAGCTTGTGTGAGTCATTTCCGTATCCTGATCCTGTTGTAGATTGATAACTAAAAAACCACAACAATTACTTCCATATATTCAGATCACATTATGAAGTCTAATACAACATCTGGATGTGTTATTGACCATATGCATATAGAAATACTATTTTTCTGGCACAGAATCATCGCTGCACAGCTGGCCATGATAGATATAGGAATGTGCAGTGGACAGTATGTCCTGTTGTTAAAATAGTTGAGGATAGAATTACTGGAATTAAGAATGTTTTGAGAATTGCTATATTTGTGAATTAGAGTGATTCTGTTGGTTTCTGATTTACCTTCTTTGGAAGGACATGCAAATAATACATAGCTTAAAAAAACCCAAAAGAAATCCGTGGCAGCATATTTGCAGTTTCTGTATTAGATGAAGAGAAGGATAATCTGGGTTTGTGTGATGTTACCTTTGACGAGAAATTTTGCCATTTTATTCCAAATGTCATTAGTTTTCTAAATATATTTGGTACAATAGGTTTGTGGGGTCAGAGACAGAATGGGCATGAAAAAGTAGGCAGTAGTTAGTAAAAATTTTGAAGTAAGAGACTGTGCTAATTTATTGTTCTCATGAGATGTGACAGTAAGGAAATAGTTCACTTAAACCCCACCCTCCGTTTCTTAATACATTTTCATGCTTATCTCCTAAAGTAAACTATAGATTTTTTCACTCTTTGATCTGTCATAACATTTCCTTGGACAGTCATTTACATATGTAGCAGGTTTTCTTTCAGAGAATTCATATTGTTTCTATATTTATTTTGATTTATACCTAATAGAGAAAGTTGATCCTATGGTCTAGGCACGCGGTCAATGTCATTTTGACACATTCCTCTGAACTATGAGGTAGAAATACAACCAACAAGAGATGATCATAACTTAGGATCCTGATAGTACCTTTATATTGCAACAAATACCATATGTTTTCAACAGCCCAAGTTGAAAGATTCCTTGTACGTGTTTGTAACATTCAGCAGAGATGGCCACCTTGAGGTCTGGGAATAAGAGAACATTGAAGGTTACAGGCTTTCACAAAGAATCTGGAGTACTTGGCAGCTGTCTTCTACACAAGAATGTCCCAGCTTTAGGGCTCCTGTTGTATAACAAATTTTAATCTCAGTATGAGTAGCGAGCTGATGTTTGAAATGAAGTCTTAAGTGTCTTGGTCTGAGGTAAAGAAAAGTTGAATGTGTTAAAAGGGGATCATAGACATACTAAAGACCCCTAAGGTTTAATTTTATTGTTTACTTATTTTGAAAGGTCTGTGCCTGAATGATACTAAAATGTACTTAATACGGCATGAGTATTTTTCCTCATGCCCATGTTCTGAAATGTTTTTGTATAGTTTGATCCCTTCAGAACTGGCATCTAGATACCACTGTTTGCTGGTGATGCTTGTGTTCAAAAGTATATTGTATCAGTGAGGTGTCAGTGTTAACAGTTAACTCTAAGTAATTTTGCCTGGTATGAGCTTCGTTGCCCCCAGATGTTTTAATTTTCCCATCTGTTAGTTGTCTTGGAAGAGCTTGATTTTTGTAGCTGCTTGTAGTGGATTGTTACATGGTACAGTAGCACAAGCACTACTGTGACTTTCAAGTAATGTTACGTTAACTCAGGGTTATGGCCCAAAAGAGCCTGCTTGGAGAAATCACTTCCTTTGATACTGGGCCCAGCGGCATTTTGTTTAGATACCTGTGTTATCTGTGGTTTGGATCAAAATAACTGTTTCTTACTATGTGAAACATGTCAAGGCTTTTCACTTACTGTTGTCAGTAATAATTATATTCTGTAACATCCAGAGCCTTATCTGTTGTCTGAGATTTTGCTTCTTTTGGAGTTAGCATGTTGTCTTTTTGCAGTACTTTATGTACTTTGCTAAATTACTTTCTCAGCTATATAATTTGCATTCTGAATTACAAAAAGGGCATAATTTTTACTCTTACAAGCTTTGTGGTTGGGGCTGTGTGACCTTCCCACCCCTTTTTGTTTAATTGGGTTGTATTAGGTGTTTGCAGTGAAGGCCCACTGATTAGTTGGTTCAGCTAAACAAGTGTTTCCTGGGTTTGCTGCTTTGTCCTGCTGATGTTGTATGGATAGGTCAGGCACTGTTAATGCA
>NW_020955210.1:2446653-2449859 GCF_003031625.1 Empidonax traillii
TCTTACAAGCTTTGTGGTTGGGGCTGTGTGACCTTCCCACCCCTTTTTGTTTAATTGGGTTGTATTAGGTGTTTGCAGTGAAGGCCCACTGATTAGTTGGTTCAGCTAAACAAGTGTTTCCTGGGTTTGCTGCTTTGTCCTGCTGATGTTGTATGGATAGGTCAGGCACTGTTAATGCAGCAGAATGAACGCTGCTGTTCTTCCAGCTGCATTGAGGCTTTCTGAGGCCAGAAAACAAAATGCCAAGTGAGCTTCCCTTACTGTGGTCTTTCTTTAAAGCACACTGTCTCAAGACTGAGTTAACTGACTTTACCAAGGCATTATAAAAGTAAAGAAGTTCAACAAAATGCAAGAACAGCAAAGTGTTTATTTTACATGTTCATTTGAAACTTAAGAAATTAAAACAAAGTTTGAAATAACTTCTACACTGCCAACACCGCAGTTGTAAGACAGGGCTTACTACTTAGGAAAGCGTACATTCTTTTTAAGGGGAATCAGGAGAGTTGGAGATAGAGTGAAATAAATTGGTTATTATTTTTTTTAGTAATATATTTGGTAACTCATTGTTGCCATACAGGCGCTCCCTTCCCTGTCCTCACATTTATTTTCCTGTGCAGGAAATTTTCTTCAAGCTATTTTGTTGAAATATACTGTGGGTGAAATGTAAATAGGGGAAAGCTAATCCCACTGTGTGGCATTGCAGTAAGAAAGGGGCTTATATCTGTGGGAAAACATAGAAGAAGAAAAAGCTTTCATGATGACTATATGGCTATTTGTTAGTATAAGGAAAACCTGTCTAGCGTGAGTATTACGGACAGCTGAGTTGTCCCTGCTTGACCAGCCAAATTGCAAAGTACTTGGTGCTGTACTCTTAACCTTTACCAGACTTTAGCTTTTCCACTGTGGCTGCAGTGTTGGTTTATGACTGAAAAGTGTTTATTATTTCCTAAACTGAAATAAGCCTTTTTGCTTAAAAGTAGGAAATAGGAATATCATGAGTGGATTACTCTGTAATGGCCTGTTAAATCTTTCCATTTTATGGAGGGAAAATGAAATAAAGTGAGGTTTCAGTTACATATTGTTTGTACACAATAACCTAATCTGGATATGACGTTTTTGTTGGATACATGATGCAGTGTCATGTTTTTAGTTTAAAAACATGGGTTGAGAAGGTGAAAGTAGGATTTGGTTTCTGGATTATTAATCTGTTGGTTAGCTTCTGGAAGGGAAGCAAGAGTGTTGGCACTTATGCACAACTTTCTAATTTAAAAAATGGATTTCGGAGTGGAGTTTGTGAGAACTAAATGTAGACAAATGGGGAATATAAGGGAACGTGTTGAATATTAGATCAACAGATACTTTATTTCCAATTCCAGTTATAAAATGGATTTTCTTTTTTTTTTTTTTGGTTTAGGGAAGTTGTATTGTCTAAATCTTATGTGCTCTTTTGACTAAGAAATAAGAAAGTTTGTATTTTTTGAGTTTTTATCTCTGAGCAGAATGTTTTCACAGTTTTCAATGAATTCCTTAAAAAGTAATGGTACCAGCACAGTCAGTCAATGGGATGACTGCTTTGCTTATCAGATAATCATCATGATGATCTTGAGTTCGTACTTCACAAGTCTTGCGTGTAGTTTGACTGCTTATTCTCCTTTTTCTTCCTCTGAACTTCAAAAGGTTTTGTGTTGGAGTTCTTCTATAATTTGCAATGTTTGTATGCTTGAATGTGGATATTGTAATGTATGCCATTGCCCATACCAGGTTTTTAAGGACTAATAGACTGTGCTTCTTGTACTCGTCCTGGCTCAGAGAAAGTTTCCCAGTGTGTCCCATAGGAATTTCTCATTTATTTAAGATTTCTGATGTTAAGAAGGTACTGCTGTGCATTTGTTTCAGTTTTAGCACTTTGGCTGGAACTTGGTTACATGTTTGTAGTTGACTTTTTGTTGGCTGTATTGTGTTGGTTCTTTTTCTTCCAATTGATGTGTGAAGTTAAGTTTTAAGACTTTGATTTTGCTTTTTAATACATAAACATGGATTCTTCATTGCAAAATGGAACTGTTAGCTTCACATGAGGCCTAAACAGGAATTAATTGTGGGTTTTCACATCTTAACTCCTCCATGACAGTATACCCAGTTATTGATAAACTGTACCACACCTAGCTTTTGACAAGGGTTTTTTTTTTTTTTTTTCTTTCTCTTTTTCATGTTTTGTTTGTGTTTTGTTTTGTTTGGCAGTGGAATAAATCAGATATTCTTCTCCTTTACCATTATGTTGTTAATAATATCCATTGCTTTACAGTAGTTGCTTTGGCTTTCTGTTTTAGTTGCATGTATTTCAAACCTCTTGGAATATGCATCTTCAGAGGATAGAATCATAGAATAGCCTGGGTTGAAAGAGATGATAAAGATCCTGTAGTTCCAACCCCCGTGCTGAGGGCAGGAACACTGTCCACACACCTGATTGCTCAGAGCTCCATCCAACCTGGCATTGAATACTTCTTGAGATGGGCCTTCCACAGGTTCTCTGGGCAACCTGTGCCAGTGCCTCACCACTGTACAGAATTGCACTCTTACGAAAAGTCTGAAAGCAGAGGTTTATTGAAGTTAGTGGGAAGACTGCATTGGCTTAGCTAAGTTTTCATACAAATTTGGTTTTTTCTTTGCAGACATGGCTTGTCTGTATGAGAGAATTAGCATTCCAGTGAAATGCTGGTCTTTAGTACTGCAGAAGTTGTCCAAAAAATGCTAATGTAGCCCTGTCAATTTTGATCTCTTCAGTAGAAGAGAAAGTTGTTTCTTCTTTCCTCCTTTTTGTTTTCTGATGAGCCAGTTGGACAGTGGACACAAAAGTTCTGTCAGCATTGACAGAACTTACACTAAGAAATTTTCACTATAAAATTAAGAATTAATATTTTTATATTTTTAATAAAGTAATGTTTATCTTTATAGAAAATATATTAATATACAAAATAATAGTTTAATATATAGAGAAAACTGTCTTCTGTTTTGCTCTATATAGATCCTTTTATTGCCTTAAACCCATTTATTACTTTAGGTAACAAGCTTAATAAAATTAATGCTAAATCTTTGACATGCTTGTTAAATATTCCTGATTTGTAAACATTGTTAAGTATCTTTTTATTGCACATTAAAACAGAAATATACATAATACAGTATGTTGTAAAGGCCAGACTGTGATACCT
>NW_020955210.1:2450836-2486388 GCF_003031625.1 Empidonax traillii
TTTATTGCCTTAAACCCATTTATTACTTTAGGTAACAAGCTTAATAAAATTAATGCTAAATCTTTGACATGCTTGTTAAATATTCCTGATTTGTAAACATTGTTAAGTATCTTTTTATTGCACATTAAAACAGAAATATACATAATACAGTATGTTGTAAAGGCCAGACTGTGATACCTTAACTGTGCATAACAAATTCTTTTGCTTAATGTTTTATCCCTCTTTCTTTTTGTTGTTGTGTTTATTTTATTTTAGGTTGGTTGGAGTACTGCAAGAGATTATTACACATTTCTTTGGTCACCTATGCCAGATAATTATGTGGAAGGATCAACTGTTAACTGTGTGCTAACTTTTCAAGGTAAGTATAAAGCATTATCTATTTGTATTTTCCAGCCTCCACAGCTTCTTAAATATTGATCTGTTCATTTCTGTGCTGAGGGTTGTGTAGCAGTTCTAGACTTCTACAAAGATAAATTGGAGGAGAAGTTTCCACGTTTCACTGTGTGAAGTTCAGTCTTATTTTAGATGTCAAGGAAATTGTGAGAGAAAGACTTACTGTGTTTTTCGCATAGTAATGGTCAATATTCATGACTGATAGAGAAGCTCTGCTGGAAACTATTAAAATACAAATAGTGACTTTGTTTAATCGTCAGCAGGCATTTTTAATCTTGGCAGTTTTTAATGCATCATGTCTTTACATTGTCTTTACTCTCTGGACTTTAGACCTCATTGTCAATATTAAGTGATTCTTGTCAAAGAATAAATAATGGTTTGGTGAGGGTTCTGAGAAGTCAAAGAGTTGCAGAGAACATTTTGCAGTGAGGAGTTGATGGAAATACCTGAAGTTTTTAAGAAAAGAGTAAAGAAAAAATGAGGAAATGTTACACAACTGTACAGATCTGTAGTATAAGTGAATTTTCAACACTGTGTGCAGATCATATCCTCTCTTTTCCCTTTGCAATTTCAAAAAAGTAGAACAAATAACCAGAGTATAACAAAGAAGATCAAAATTAGGAAATAACCTCTGTATAAAGGTGTGGAGTTACAAAGGTGAGAGCCACACTCTTCTCATTAAATGTAAAAAGGGGCAATGGCTGTGGATTGTGACCTCGGAGGTTTATGCCTGATGTTAGGAAGAACCCTTTCACCAGGAGTGAGTAGTGCAGGACTTGAATAGGTGTCCCTGGTTTGGAAGGATGAGAATTCCACACAGTTGTTTAGACACCGTTGTTTAGTCTCAAACAGGTGCTAAAAAGAGTGCTCAGAGTGAGAAACTGGACTAAGTGACCTTCCAAACTTCCTTCTGCCAGATTTTTCAGCCTGGGAAAGGGAAATACTGTGAAGTGATTTATGTCTCACTTTTTTATATTTAAATAAGTAGGAACCGTCGATGCAAGGTACCAACGGACAGGTTCGAAATGGAGATAAAGATGATACTTTTATAACACAGTCAATGTGCAGAACTTGTTGCCAGAGGACATTACAAATGTCAAAAATATATGCATGTTCAGAATTTCATGTGAAAAGAACACCTCCAGTAAACTTTTTTAATGCTTTTCTACTTGCAAACAGATTTTTATGTACCATTTTATCTTCTTTTTTACTTCCTGAGATTGGCTTTAGTATTTGCATGTGGGTGTTATTGCTTAAAGTAGATGGAAAAAAATAGCAATTGAAATCCAGAAATGATGACTGTATTAGCTGTTCTTTTGTTGAAGCTGCAGATAGTGATAGTTAGGATGAGTTCATTGTTCTCTAGACTGAAATTAAAAGTGATCTAGAAAGTAGGACTTTACATGCCATTATTGGTCCTTTGTACTTAGAAATTTTACCACACATGAAGAGACTGGGTAAATGTGTCGATCTCTTACGTTCCATGCTGAAAGACCTCCACTTTCATAGAGCTGCCAGATTGAATCTCCATTCAGACAGTCGCCCAGTTGTGTTTGGCAAGATGTTTAGTGCTGCTGAGTTGAGATCAGTAGAGCTTCTAGGAGCTTAATTATCTGAGCTAAATAGCGAATGTTGTGCAGCATGCTTTAAGTGTTTGTTTTTTTATGATCAAGTAGGTATGCTGGAAGAAAATAAGCAGGAATCTGTTTTCTCTGGTACATGGTAGATACAAGAAAAAAGACTTAGAGTAGTTTAAAACCAGCTTGTCTGAATCAATATTAAAACTTGCTGGAGCAGCAAGGTACATTGTTCTGAATTTGTTTCTGCATAATTGCATCTTGCTTAAGCACTGAGTGAGGTAAACTGAGTGGTATGTAGGAAAGTGTAGTCAGGTCCAAAAGCATGAATCCTGAGGTTAGTATACTATTCCCTGAACTACAGTTAATAAAGCATAAGACTAACAAAAACATGAATTTCTCGATAAAAGTTCTGTCCATGCAACACATGTAATGTTTTACCATTTGTAGGAAAAGTAGCTAGGAGTACTGGGAAAAGACTTCTAGGAATCAGGAATAAAAGTTGGTGAATAGAAATCAATTATAAAGTTAGAATGAGAGAAAATTGAGATGTGGTGAAATAAGAACTGAAACAGGTGACATGACTGAAAATCTGGTGAGGATTTTTTATGTTAGTGTCATGGCTAGGGTAGGCTGGCTAGGATATCTGATGATAAATGTTCTGAATAAAACCATATGGTTTTCTTAGCATTAAACTGGGTAAGGCATGGTTTTTGAATTATTAATAAAGGTGAAAATCTCATTAGTTCTGGAAATGTTTGTATCCACAAATATTACTGTGTGAATTCAGGTAATGCAAGAGGCTTGATGTTGAAGCTTCAGTGGGCAACAGTTCAGTGGAATAGAAATTCTTCTGAAGTAATTTACTTGCAAAATGCAGTATTACATAGCTGCAAGAAAGAGGATTTATTCTTACGTTGTAAAGTCTACAAGAATTTTTTTCAATTTTAAGAGTAAGCTCTTTGTTAACAAACTCCAAGCTCCCACTTATGCTCCCCTTGTTGCTGGTGTTATCCATTCAGAGCATTGCTATGCTCTGGCATTTAATAACAGCAAAAGTAAACTGTGTTTGCTCCACAAAAAAAACAAAAAGGAAGTTTGTAAAGTTACAGAGGTCTTGTCATGGCGTATTATTCCGTCTTTGTCTGTTGCATTTGGTTGTGTAGGTATTTGCCAAAAAATCACTCACTCTCTGTTCTGTGACTTTACAAAGGTTGCACAATAATGTGGTCATGATCCAACTTCATGGCATCTGATTGCTAGTGACTCTGTGTGTTTCATAAATATATAAACAGCAGCTATGACCTAAGGTAAGGTGATGTGTACATATAGCACCTGTTGCCTAACACTGGTTTGCATGTATCTTAAAAGCCAGGAGAAACTGTTGGGGAATGAAAGTGACTAAATTGGATGACTTCTCCATTCTGCTGTTTTGATGATTTATCTGTGCCTTGCTGAGTTAATGAGGATGACAGCTGTAAGTCCAACATGATGTGGTAATCTGTTAAGATTACAGAGACTTGCAAGTTTGTGTAGAATGTTTCTTCAAATCTGAATTTATTTTGACAGGATATTATTTACCAAATGATGATGGAGAATTTTATCAGTTCTGTTACGTGACTTACAAAGGAGAAATCCGTGGAGCAAGCACACCTTTCCAGTTTCGTACCTCTTCTCCTGTTGAAGAATTGCTCACTATGGAAGATGAAGGAAACTCTGATATGTTAGTGGTGACCACAAAAGCTGGACTTCTTGAGGTTTGACACAACAATTCTTAAAATGTTATTTATTTTTTTAATACATACATACTAAGATATTAAAGAACACACCAGAAGGAAAAGGCCTACGTATGTATTTCTGGCTTGTTCTGCAGTATTTGACTGGAGTTCAGAACATTTGCATGTTAAGTGAATCAAGATTTTAAATTGTATAGCACTAAGCATGGGCTGGGAAATCATAGAAGTAGATACTGCCCATCTCCAACATCTGTACTCAGCAACTAAGGGGAAGGGAGGGAAGATACCCTTTGTGTAAAAAGGTACTTCTTGTAAGGAAAAGGTTACTGAACCGGTACTTTTATTTGCACACAGTTTAAGAGACCTGTCGACTAAGCTGAATAACTGCAGGTGCCTAAGTGTATTAGAGTAGCTCTTGTTTTATTAAAAGCAGTTTTCGATGTTCATGTTTTTTGCTAGAGGGATGTGGTTTGACTAGTGTGCTTACATCCAGAGTCAAGGTGTTTCCATTTGCTTCTTGATGTTTGTAGGCTCAACATCACTTAAACCCAAAAAATCAAAAAAAAAAAAAAAAACCCAAACCAACTTTTGTGTGAGTTGCTTCTTGGAAAATTGCTCAGTACAGTTCCTTTACCTTGCCATGCATCTGAGCGCATACATGCATGTATTTGATTTACAATTTTCAAAGTTTAGGGATAAGAGAGTACAGAGATACATCTAGGATATTTTTGCTTTTCATATATGTACTCACAGTACTAAAATTAATAATAATTTTTCAAATGTTTCTTATTATCTTGGTTTATAGAATTGTAGAATGGTTTGGGTTGGAAGGGACCTCTGAAGTTCATGTAGTCCAGCCCTGCAGCAGTGAACATCTTCAACTAGATCAGGTTGCTGAGATCCCCATCCAGCCTGACCTTGAATGTTTCTAGGGATTAGCTCGTCCAGGGATAATTAGCTCATCCACAGTTACTGTAACTTGGAACAGTAAAGGCACTTGAGGAGACAAAACTTGAGTATAAATCAAGACACTGCAATGTGTGCTATCTAATGGTACGGTAGTACCATTCAGTTAAGGCAGTGAAACTTCAGAAATTGAAAATTGTAAAGCAGCATAGCCAGGGAACACACAATCTGTGCTTCTGCTCAAACACTGGAGTAGCTTGTTATCCACTTATTTGATAAGAATGAAGGGGAGAAAAATTACCAACCTCCATTATTTTTGGTTTTTTTACAGTTTAAAATTGAAAAAATAATAAAAGAAAAAGAAGAGCTATTAAAGGTAACTTCTGTTCTGGAAAAGGAAACAACACAACTCAGAGATCAAGTTGAACGACTGGAAAAAGAACTTAACCATGAGAAGCAGAGATGTGACCAACTGCAAACAGAGCAAAAGGTTAGTTGTTTAACTGATTAAAGCTGACTCATAATGTCTGTAATACTGCTTTTTCAAGAACCATTTAAACTGTGTGAAAATCAGCTATTGAGATCCCTCAGCAGTTAGACAGACATTTACACTAGAATAGGTCAGTTCCTATTAACCTCCTGCCACTATTCCTTTTATGTCGTAAAATGGTTAAAATATTTAAGGCTTTTGGTACCAGGCTTGGTAAGATAATCGATGACAACTGTTACCAGATGTTTGACATTTAACCGTGGAACTCATAGTGGAAAGTAGTTCATAGTTTAAAGTTTGCTAACATTAATTTGAAATGGAGGAAGGCTATTCAAGAAAACCTCTCATTAGGGAATAACTGTATAGAACACAGAGTATTGAAAATGGTAAAAAATTTTGGTACGAAGAGCAAAGATTAGGACTTAAGAGAGAAGACTACTGCCGGGGTATACGAAGAGTAAAAAGTAACTAGTGACTGACTTCTCTTAAAAGGTTTCACAAAGGTCTGAATATTTTCAAAGGGAAAAGAAGTACACACCTAAAAGTCATTTACAATGTTAATTAATATTTAAAATGTAAATGTAGCCTAAAAAAAAGCAACCTTAATTTGGAATTCTGCATATGGTCAAGAAGAAATCTAATACTGTACAAAAGGCAGCAAAACATTGGACCTAATCTATTTTTAAGTTACTGCTTTTAAAAAAACCCAACTTTTAGAAGAAGATTAAAAACATGTGGGAGGGAGGTGGTGACATGGACAAATTTGAAGTAATGAAGTCTATATAATTTAGCTGTGGACAGCAGTTAATGGGCTATTTCTGAGTACCAGTATGTACATGTCAACAGTCCTTTGCAATACACCTTTAGTAGGAGTCTGTTGAGGGAAGTTGAAAATGTTGATGCTTTGTAGTATACTTTTAAATAGTAAGTGAAGTGGACTTAAATGTTGGATAAGGAGAAAAGAAAGGATAAGATCTTGTTTAAAAAAAGTTTTTCCTGTTTCCTGAATGATTTGAATTTCAGATGCATGGGAGAACTAGCTTAAATCAATGCAACAAGAATTTAATACTTAAAAATATGCTTTTCATGGATTTGTAGACTATAAGTTTGGTGGATAAGTCTGAATGACTTACACGGATACCTTTCATTGTCATTTGAGGCTCTCATTTAAAAAAATGTTTGAAACCAAACTGTCAGTTCTAACCCATGTTGGCTTTACAATTCCATTTTGGAAAAATTTGTGAAATGGGATTTTTGACAGCTGTTGATCAAAGATACAGTTAGATTGTATAGCAACAAAAATATCTTGGTACTTTCTCACACATTACTGTGCATTTATATAAGCCAAAATAACTGCCTCTAAGATACCAGAACTTAGCAATTAAAATTTAATTTCAGGAATGTTTGGGTTTATTTTATTTTATTTTTTTTTAAATCTTTTGTTGTTCTTGTTGTTCCTTTTTTTGCTTTGTATTTTGATGGAGATATGATGCAGTGTGAAGAACTTCTTGCTTATATTTAGCTGAGCTGTAAGTAGATGTCTGATCTTAGGCTGATACTGCTCTTCGCCTGTCTAGACTACTATGGAAGCTTTTTTTCATGCAATTTTTTTGTCTCTAAGACTTTGACACAGTCTTATTTTACATCTTCTAAGTTCTGTTCCCTGGTTTTCACTTTTTTAAAAAAAAAACATATCTGCTGAGTTGAAAAAGTTTTCATTTGTTTATGTATAAATTGAGGGTTAATCCTGAAAGTTAAACAAGAATCTACCAAATCAGGTAAAGGAAGTCAACTTTTTAATTATCAGAAATTTTAATAAACATGTACAGTGCATAAATGGATTGATTTAAAGATTCCTGAGCAGCAGTTATGCAGCACTGAGTTGGATTACAGTATTTAGGTTTTATTTTCCTGGTGAGTTGTTTAAAAAGTAAAGCAACACCCAAACTCAAAACCCCAAGCAAAACAACCCCACAACCCCTCCCCTCCATAACCAATCACCAAAACAAACCCTACAGCACCACTCCCCCAACACTCCCCCCCAGCTAATCTGATCAACTTCGTGTGATGTGAATAATTGTTACTGGTAATAAACCTAAACAGTGCATTAACTTAGATATTTTTATATAAGACTACAAGGGATGACCTTTGAAGCACTAAGTAATCAGAATATTTTTGTAGAAGCAGAATTTTCACAGGTGCTTAAGTGTGTGCCAGGTTGTTTTGGCTTAGCTTGTAGAGTTTTTTGCCTTTCAGTTTGAGAGTAGTTTTTTTAGCCAAGTAAATATTTTCTTCTTTTATTCCTGATTCTCTTTTTTCATGTAGATGTGGATTTTTATCTATGTGCTAAATACATAATAGATAAATTTTTAATACATAAATAGATAAAAAGTGGAATTGATGAATTTAAAATTTCTATTTTTTAGAATGTTTAACTTAGGTAAAGGTTTAACTATTTTGAATTATGTTGAAAAAATCTTACAGTATCCTTTAGAGCCTATTAGACTAAAGATCAACAACTAATACAATAGCCCATATGAGAAAATATCATTATTGTAAACACTAAATGCAATTACCTTTGTAGTTTAAGGCAGGTGTAAGTGATAGAAATCTATTTCTGTTGAAAGTAAAGCTAAGCTACATTTAACACACATAAACACACGTAAAAACTCTTAAACACATACAGTGTTTTTCTCCTTTTTGCAAGTACTTCCATCAGGAAGTTCACAGATATATTTCTGCTTGTGCAAAGAGCCCTCAAAAAAACACTATGGTAGTACAAAGTACTGTATTTAAAACGGAGTAATTTCATGTGTCAAGGAAGTGGATATGTCTGTACAGACAGATGCATTTAATTCTGATTGAGAGCAGAGCTCTTTATGCCTCTAATGTATTGGCAACTACTATTTGCCTATTACCATTTGTATTGTGATACAGGGGGCCTGGAGTTATGAATCCCTTTATACATAACACTAGTTAATCTGCCTAATTTCTAAAAATCATACTTACTTTCCTCTTAGCAAATAACATGGCAAATATATTAACTGAGCTTGTGTCTTTTGGTCAAGTACAGTATTAAGCTTCCTTATTTAATTGAATTGAACAGAATGTGGATGGTGTGGTTAAGTAACCTTACTGTGGTAAAGTGTAACAAATAAAAGGTAGATTAATGATGGAAAAGCTCAGAGTTCCCAATATGAAAATGTTTTGTTAAAATAGAGTTCTGTTAAAATCCCCTTTTCGTATTTATTAATAGGCATTTAGACCACTTTTGTCATTTTGGTATTGATTTTTATCAGTTCCTTGGTTGCAGAAATAGCTCAGTAGTAGTTTGGTTCATCGAACCGTGTCTCTAGAAGCATTGATTTCTTGATGTAGACAGAATAGTTGTTGACACAAGAATGCCACAGCTATATCCCAGTTAGTGCTTCCCCCTCACTCTTGGTTAAGTGATCTTTCTTCCCCACCTAGTTACTCTCAGAATTTTTTGGAGTGGAACTGTTGTCTTCTCAGTCTGCTTTTTAGCTAGTTGGGATGTTTTGTAAGTCATTCCAGAAAATATTAGAAAGAAAAAAGCTGAAAGTAGATCAGTCTTTTAAGAACAATCTATTCAGGCGATACAATTAGTGCTCCATGAAGCTTGAATATTGGGCTCTGTGCATGTTTTTAAGTAGTGAGAAGATTCCTATGTTTTGAGTTTTAAAAACAGTTCTGTGTTTTGGCACTTCAGACTGTAATGGCCACAGTAAACTACAGATTTTGATTTGCTAAAGTACCCTTGCTGTTCAGGACATAAAAATTGTTTGTTGCCTTCTTAGAGAGTAGCCATCTCATTTCCTACCAAAGGTAGGAGGAATAAATGCATTCAAGACATAAAGTGATAATGTGCTATTGGAGTTCTTGAAACACAGCTTCTAATACATATTATGGCACTGTGAGTCGCTGCTTGTCCCTAAAGGCTTGACGGTTTTTTAGATTTGGTTTATTTTTTTTTAGTGTTTTATTGCATTGGAGTAAAAGAAACACCTGTATTTTTAATTTGTATTCAACACATGAATGATTCTGCAGATATAGTTTTCTCATGTTGTCATTGCCAACATCACAGAAAAAAAAATACTTGCAAGACAGACAGCTCTGCATTAGTCAGTCTTTGTTCTCAGAGGGAATGTGCTCTTCAGCCCCAATAAATTAGTGTACACTTATGGTTAGTACCATTAAGTTGTGGTAACCACCCCACCCTTCTGATGCTTGAGATATTGTAGAACTTGGTACAAAATCAGTCTTTTGTTTTTGTTAGAGTAATCTTTTTCTCTTATCCAATGGCTGCTTAACACAAAAAAATCAGTTTAGAGAGGGGTAAGTGGCCTTTTTTTCTCTTGCCCCCCACTTTTTAGTCTTCTGAAAAGGGCTGCTGTATTTTCAGTTAGATGAAAACATAGTAGTCCTTTGCAGCAGTTTCTGTGCCAGTTAAACCCTTCCTGGACCTTTTTTCCCCCCCGATGACATTAAATTTACTATTATTGAGTGTGAAGATTTATCCTAATCTGATACTACTCTGTGTGGGAACTCAAAGTAAATGTGAAATTATGGGAAATGTTTCAGAAATGTCATATCTTTTTCTTAAAAACCTCTTAGTTTTTCAGAGTTAAATCTCTTTTTTACTAGGATGATGTTCCCTGATAGCATACTTTTATTTAAAAGCGTGCTGTATATACAGCTTGCAAAATAACACTCTTGAAATAATTATGTAACTACTCCCTAGGATCATTTTGCTTAAGAAGATGACACATGATACATGGTTACCAGAACTGTTTCAGGTTGCTTTCAGTATTTCAATTTTTCCTTTGATTTACTTTTGTGAACTGGTACATATTCAATGTGTTAAATCACACTGATATGCTGCTTTCATCTGACTGTGTTTTACTTTTTCAAAAATTGAAGAAAACAAAAATTTGAACAAAAACTTAGTGTGTTTTTATGTAGAAAACAATAATGCAAATATTTATAAGCTACATCTTAGATATTATAAAATATACCTTTGTAAATAATCAGAATGCATGTCTTTTTGGTCTTTGTATTCCCATTTTTGTGTATGCTTAAACCGTGTATAAGCTCTCTGGTAGCAGTGCACTTGCCTACTGTCCTCAGGTTTAGTATTACTTTGCTGAACGGGAGAGAAACATGCAGTGGTCATTCTGTTGGTCTTTCACTGGTCACTCCTCTGATACTCTGCAACCCTTCAATTTTGTGTACACAGGTTTTGTGCTTTTGTAGAGAGCAAAGCTTGTAAGTGATGCTTTTACAGTCATTGGTCTCCCTCTAGTGGGAAGAGAGCGCGTCTGAATGAATTTCATTAATGTGACGGTGACAATTCGTATTCCTGTGGCAGTAGTTCGCATGTATATTTACCTTGAGTCAGAAGCAACAGATTTGCAGATTGCCAGCTCATTCTTTGACCTTGTGAACATTTGGATAGAGTTTCTGTTATGACATTGGCATAAATTGAGGCAGAAGTGAGTTTACTGACTTGATAAACTTGTTCTTTCATGCTTTTTGTAAGTTTACCATTTAACTTTTTAAAAGTGGTCTTATTCATCTGTCTGATGGAGAGTTTTAGTAGGATATGCATCTAAATTCACATTCTGCTGACGAGTTCTACCTGCACAGTAGCTTTATTCTTTCAAGAATTTTATTCAAGTATCAGGGATTAATTTAAATTGGCTTCGGATGCCATTTTAAAAGGAGAGTTCCTCTGTTTATACAGTGAAAAAAGGCTGTTGTGCAGTGTGATATGTCAGCAGTACAAGTTCCCAGTTAGCCTGTGTGTATACAAGTAAGTGAATCAAGGGTCTTTTTAGTGTCTCTTTAAACCAGGCTCTGTTCATGTTTGCTGCATGTGCGAAAACGTGATGGTCAGGAAGATGTATTGTTTTAGCAAAAAAACCAAAAAATCAAAACACAAAAATCAAATAAAACAAACTACTCAAAAAACAAAACTCCAAGTAACAAAGAGACTGTCTCTCCTGCCCCCAAAAAACAAACCTCTCCGCATTTCATGTAAATTAAGACACAAATTAAACACTCAGAATTGCTCAGGTTGGCACAGCAATTACAGTACCCCGAGGTACTATAAACATCATATGAAGAGAAAACCCTGTTTTATGGTTGTAGTGGCTGTTCTGTATATGAATATTTCTTAAGCTGGGCAATTGAAAATTATTTCACTGGATAATTAGATTAATTTGAAATATTCTGCACTTCAGATTATACATTCATTGACTTTGCTAAATCAATAGCTTGTGGTGAAATTATAACGTTTTTCGAAATTAACATTCTGACATGTAAGTACATGCTGCAAAATCATAGTGTGTGTAAATGCTTCAGCTGTTTGTAATTTTCATGACAGTAATTGAATGACTGATGTGACTTAGATGAACTTTTGTGGAGTTAGACCTTTTGTAGTTTTGATCTGTTTAACAATGTGAGTTGAAAAGTTAATGCAGATAAAGTACTACCACTGGGATATCTTAGGTTTGCAGAACAGAGTGACTTCAGTGTTTTTTAGAGCGCTATTTCTGTTGCAAGTTGTAGTCACAAGGATAAAAGCGCGATTGAGTTTGTTTGGATTTGGTTCACTGTTTTACTTTATTGAAGGCTTAAATTTTGTTTTAGAAAGAAAAATTACAACTTGAGATTTCCTTTCAGAACTTAGAGGCCCTGTGTTATGAGCACATTTGGATTTTGCAGTGGCTCCTACAGATGATTCATCCTACCTAAATTCCCTGTAGAATATAAACCATAATGGTTCCTCTGACATTAAATTATATCCAGATAAATCAATTATCTGAAAAGTGCTGGTTTGTTGTTGTTTGTTTGTTTTGTTATTTTTGTTTTTAAATAGATTGTCTTGTATCTAGTGATTTGATCTCTTGAGTTTCAGAGCTGCATAGCTCGTTTTTAACCTTTCAGTCTTCACTGTGGTGTTTGCATTCTCTAAAGAGTAAAACAAGATGGCAGATACTAGCAAATAATCAAGGGGGAATCCTTTAGGTTTGGAATGACTTTGAAAAGGTGGGAAGGTGGGCAGGGAGTTTTACATGTTATGAAAAGGGAAGATGAAGCATAAAAAACCAAACTGCCTATTGCCATGCTGTGAGATGTCGTGTCTGGAAATAGCCTTGGGTTGTATTTTTCAAGTGTTTTATTCTGTTGGTTGGATCTCTCTCTGCCTTATGTATGTTTGAAAAGTATGTGTTGATTTACAGGAAGGGATCTCTGTACCATTTTACTTCCATGAACCAGACTGTACCCTGACATGCTTTACTGGTGTTGAAAAAATCTGTTAGAAGTAAGAAATGAGTAAGGAAAGCGTGTTGTTCTTCATTGTTGAACAGAGGGATTTTTACCATGGTTTTCTCTTATGAAAATGAGAACCTTAAACTTCACGGCTATTCCATTCTCAAATGGAAGATTATTAGTCCTTTTGCATCAGGAGTGTATTTATTAAATGGAATTTAAACATGTTTTGAGGAAGAGCCCAGGCATGATATTCGCCTAGATAGAGCTTATAATAGCTTTATGAGCTTTTCACTCAGTGTATTTGTGATACAGGTAAGACAAAACTAAAGCAACTGATCTGTAATTTAGAGCTTTTTGATGTAAAAGCTCTGTTCTTTTGGCAGCTGTTTGCAGTGCACTGTAAACAAATCACGTTATTTATAATGGCAGCTCTTTGAAGGGAGGACAGTGTTTCATGGAATTATAATAAAATTATTTTTTAAAATAATCAGTCTTAAATCTTTTGCCATTTTAGAATAGCAGCAAGATTTTGGAGCCCACATATTTCTTCTTGTTCTGTATCTGAAGGTACATGAAGTTTTTTCAAAGTGGTATTTTGATTCTGAGGAAATTCACTTGAAAACTAAATTGAATTATCTTTGTCTCTTTTTAGTGATGAGACTCCTAGTAGTTACAGGATTTTTTGTTTTGGTAGCTTTTTGTTTTGCAGCTGTAAAGCTGCCTTAAGTAATTTCTGAATGGTTACTTTGACCCTTGTGATGCAGTTTGTTTCTCCTCTCCACCCTTATGGCTGTTGTGACTCTAGGGACGGGGGCAGGGGAAGCTGCATTTGTAACTGGATTAAAAATGGAATTCAGAGTAAGAATAACCTTAAAATTGTGGGGTGTTTTTAAACCATGTCAATAAAATGATTCATGCTCTTGCTGTGCCTTTTTTTTTCATTTTCCCCTCTGTTAAGAAAGTGGAAGAAAATTTATAGTATTTGTAGATATACCAGATAAATTAAGATAATTTAATTAAAACAATGATTACAGAAAATAATTATATTCTTTGTAATAGAGGGTGCACGTTTAGTTGATGTGTTTATTATATTCTTTCCCTTTAGACTCCTTCTAAACACAGTTGACTTTTACCTGTAAAATAGTCTTAAGAGCATTCATTTTAAATTTTACAGTCTCTGAAACTACTGTAACCGTGTATGGGACTAGGATCGCTGCATCTAAATTGAATTGCCAAGAATTCTGTAAAATAACAAGTCGTCTCTAAAAATTAATCCTTTTTTTTTTTTTTTCTTTCAAAACTGTAGGCTTTAGTTGTATCTAAACAAGTTTATTAGGTGAGAATCTGTTAAGTATGGAACTTCTACATTTTAGTACCATGTCCCTTTAGAATAACTAGCAAAGCAGCATCAATTGTGATGTTGTTTGTGGAGTGAATTTTTTTCAGGCTATTAATTCCTTTTAATATATGTTACCTTTGGCAGCCTGTTTGAACTGTTTGTACAGTTTGTATATATAATGTATCAGATTAAATTCTTTTGAAGGCACTTAGGTTACAACAGTTACAGTTATACCGAAGTGGTGTTTAGAGAAAACACAGATATGCATTGAAATAGACTTTTTACTATACTAGGCTTTCAAAACAGGGGCAAGTAATTAGTCTCCACTGCACTAGGGGAGGACAAGCAGTTATAAAGTGTGTTGTTGCTGCTGGTTACATAGCAAGTTTTACTTGGAATACTGACTTTAATTAAAATATCCTGCCCTCGTTACACCAAGTACACATATTTTTGGTTGCAGGAAGCTGATAGCTCTTCAGAAATAAAGACCGTATGAAAATTGTGGGTCATCTTCTCTAATACTGTTTCTTAAAAAAAAAGGAGGGTAAATTCATGATCTCTTGAAATTCTTTGTTATATTAAGGCCTAATAAAGCAATTTAGAATTTAAATAGTTGTAATATATTAATCCTTTTATATAACATATGTAACAAAAATAAAAGTCTACTTTACAAACTAGTTTAGTGTATAGGAAGTGATTGAGTCATCAGTTAAATTTTCCATTCCTTTCAATTCAACACTCCCTACTCCCCCCCAAAAAAATCATAATGCCCAAACTTCTGTTTGGTTCCTTGTAAAAGTGGGGCTTAATTGTACTTGTGAACAGTGTATTTTGACAATTAATGAGTAAAACCAGTCCTCATTATATTTTATTGTACTTAAAACATTGTTAGTTAGGTTGGAATTTGGCCAGTAGGGGTTCTTCGTAAACTCTGGCTGATGTGTTTCTCTTGATTTAACAGTACAGTCTTGTTATTTCAGGGCATTGAGCTTTGTTTAAAAATAAATAGATGAAGTAGTGTTTTAATCTTTCAAATGTACAGCAGAAAGACAACTTGTACCTTAGTATCTGCACCAACACTTTAAGTCGTATTGTAGTCAGATAGGTTGGTCAGTCTGTCTTTACAGTTTGATTTGTATCACTGTCATAGTTGATACTAAGCTGAACCTTATTGCACTTTGATATCAGGAATAGTGGCATATTATCTCAGTATGTGTGTTCTGCTTTAGTGTTATTAATTTATTTTCTCAAGAAAATAGTATTTTATTGAAAATGATTATTTTCTGGGTTTTTTAAGATGACCTGGCTTTAAGTGGCCATTTTGCTGTGGTGGAGATGACATTTAGCTGCTACTGCCATAGAACATTATGGACATTACTGGAATTAGATAATGCATGTGATACTAGAAGTGGCTTCCCATCTTGTATTTGTCAGTTTTCTGTCAAAGGAATCTGTGCCAAGTGTTGTCATCATCCTCTGTCTCAGCTTCCAGTATCCGAGACATAAATCCCACAATGGTTGCATGAGGTTCCAGGAGCTTTGTGAGACCTTCCACATGTTCCAGCTAGGAGAATGCAGTGTAGTAATCATCTCTATATCATGAATTGTTTCCCCACCCCCTTTTTGTATCTCCTTTTGCCCACAGTTATCTTTACTGTGGCTTGCTTGAGTGGTGTAATTAGACAAATGCAAGCCCTCCTTCTCTTCAAGTAAAACCGAGTACAAAGAGAAATAGAAGTTCTTTATATTTTCTAAACTAGACCGTTTGTTTGCCAGAAGGAAAGAGGCAAAAGATATGAAACAATTTTCTTTGTCCTGTACTCAGAAGTCTTTGGTAGTCTCTGTGTAACCAAACGCACCAAAACAAACTCCTTATTGACCCCCTTGAAATATATATGAACTGTGCATAGCAATATTCAATATATGTGTTCATGTATACTTGAAATAGGCTTATCATACATTCTAGAGAAGAGATCTAATGACCGTATTTTGGCATTAATTCAAATAGCATGTTGTACTTCTGAAGAATCACATTCTCAAATGACATCTATTTGTAATTTTCTTAAAAGAATAATATTCAAGCATCAGAAGCGCTTAAAAGGGAAAATGATGATTTGAAGAAGAAGCATGATGAAGCTGCTTCAAAAGTTCTCCAGCTTGAAGAAGATATCATGACCGTTACTCAAAAAGCCATTGCAAAAGAAACTGAGTTAGACAGGTACTTAGTCTTTTCCTTATCTTCCTTATTTTACTTTTTTTCAAAGGTGAACTAACAATTTTTAATCTATGCGTGGATTTTCTGTATTAATAGTTCTGTACCATTAACTTGTCAATGTTTTAGTCTGAAGGACAAACTGAAGAAAGTGATGCTTGAGAAGGAGCAACTTGAATGTGTGCTAAAGACAGAAAAGGATGAAAAAGAACTTTATAAGGTAACTTTATTGCTTGTACCTGTATACACTGGAATGAAGTGGTTTGAAATAAAGGTAATAATGTTTTATGGGGAAAAAACCTGAATTTGTTAAGGAAGAAAGGAAATGGGTAACTTCTGTGAACAGATCTTTAAGATAGTTATAGATGTTCTCATAAAAAAATGAATGAGGAAACAGCATTTGAATTCATCCCATGACATAAAAAGGTCTCTTAAGAAGGAGAATGGATCAGCAAAATCTGTTATAGCACAGATACAGTAAAAAAACCTAATAGATACTAGTGAAAAAAGTCTTTAGTTATACCATGCATCAGCCAAGGTCGTATTAACACACTTTTTTCTAAGTAAAATACTTCTTACTCATTTACATTCTCTCTTTAGGCTTTGTTTTCTAGGCCCCTATTCTTGAATCTTGTGCGTAATGCTGAGAAGCTTTAGTAGGTTCTATATTGCATTGACTTTTTACTAGCATAGCTGGTTTTTTTTTACTCATACTGAGAGAAACCCATATATAAAATACAGTTCCTCCCCCTCTCCCCCCCAAAAATTAAATGTTAAAATAATGAAATCTTTAGGTTTTATGAAACAAATCAAGTGTATTTAAAAGATTATTTCTCTTCATAGGAAAATGTCATTATTTGACAGGCAGTATTAGATACACAGTAGAAGTCATAAAATCTCAAAACATCTTTTACAAGCATGGAATCCCTTGGTAAATAAGCAGCATAAATCTTATAGTCTGAGTGGAAAACACTTGAGCGCAGCAGCTATCCATCTATCCTTTATTAGGCATAATAGGATATATTTGATGACATTTTAAAAACAGCTCTAGAGTTGCTGAAAGTAGTTTGCTGTTTTTAGAAATAAATACTGCTGATGTAGTCCTGTTTGCTTAGATATTTGCAGGCAGATACTACAAGAAGATTAATTTCTCTTTAGTTCGTCATTTTTCTTTTGCTTGTCCTTAATTGTTCAGCTTTTGTAAAGAGAGGAGTGAATTCTGAATAGCTTAATTTGATGTGGAGAGAAATTAGGGCTTTCACTTCTGTTAAAGTTAGCTGTGGAGTGGAGCTGTTGCGAGGTGATCATGCTGAAAGAATTCCCACCAGAAAGTTTAGGCTGCAGGGCAGTGATATTGCCTGATTTTTCTCTCTACCTGTTTAATCCACCTCAGAGATAAATTAGAATTTAGTGAGCACTTAAATGGACAGGTGAACAGTAGTTCTCCTAACATGGAAGAAGTTTGACATGTTTTAGCATCATTACAGATACACTTGAAGAATACAGAAATAGAAAACACCAAACTAGTAAAAGAAATCCAGACGTTTAAGAATTTGGATGCAAACAAAGAAAACATGATATCGTATTATAAAGAGGAGGTTGGCAGATTACAGCTATTGATAGCTGAAAAAGAAAATATGAAGAAAGCTTTTTTGCTCTCCTCATCAAACAAGGTAAGCATTGCTAATATAATTGGACTGATTTAAATAAACATATCTAAGGTTTTATGTGCTTGACAACAGAAGGGAAGAAGTTGAAGATTTCACCAGGGTTTAGGCTAAAAGGCAGGAGGATTATGGTGTTCTCAGTAGATGCAAAAAATGAGCAAAAAACTGAATTGTGTTTTAGTTTTGCACCTTCTGAGCTTGTTGAGGTCTCTTACATGATGAACTTTGAGATTAACTATGTGTGAAAAAGTAATTTTTGAGCTCAGTAAAAGTGTGTCAGTAAAAGTGGTGTGCTCCTGAGTTGCTTTTAGCTTCATGAAAAAAGAAACAAGATTGAGGAAAAAAGTGCATAAAGTAGCTATCTTATGACTGCAGAAGGTGATAAGAGTGACAGTAGGATTTTGAAGGAAAAGGTCACCTATTACATTATGTGGTAGCATTGTGGTTAGCAAGCATTGCGGTGTAATAGAAGAGTGAAATTGCTGAAGAACTGGTATCTGTGCTGTCCATGGTCCAGGTGGGCTTACTTCAGACTAGTTCTAGTCTGGTGGTATGAATAGATATATTGGGTTTGTGTAGCTTTTGGTAGCGGGGTGGCTTCTGTGAGAAGCTGCTAGAAGCTTCCTTTGAGAGACCCAATACCAGCCAATGCCTGACAGAACCAATGCCAGCGGGCTCCAAGATGGACCCACCACTGGCCAAGGCTGAGCCTGTCTGTGATGGTGGTAGCGCCTCTGGGATAAGAGATGTTTAAGAAGGATGGGTGGTGAAGGGGGAAACTGTGTGAGAGCGATTGCAGCTGAAGAGAGGAGTGAGAACATGTGAGAGGAAGAACTCTGCAGACATCAGGGTTAGTGAAGGAGGGGAAAAGGTTGTTCCAGATGTTGGAGCAAAGGTTCCCCTGCAGCCCATAGTGAAGACCCTGGTGAGGCAGGCTGTTCCCCTGCAGCCCAGGGAGGTTAGTGGTGGAGCCTATGGAGGACCCCATGCCAGAGAAGGTGGATGTGCCTGAAGGAGGCTGTGACCCTGTGGGAGGCCCACAATGGAGATTTGCTGTCAGAACCTATGACCAGATTGGAGCAATCTGTTCCTGAAGGACTCCACCCTGTGCATGGGACCCCCCACTGGAATAGTTCATGAAGAACTGCATCCTGTGGGAAGGACTCTCACAGAAGAATTTTTAGAGGAGTGTCTCACTTGGAAGGGACTCTACACTGGAGCAGAGGAAGAGTGTGAGGAGTACCCTCCTGATGAGAAAGGAATGGCAGAGGCAGGGTGGGATGAACTGACTGCAACCCCCATCCCTCCTATGACGCTGAGCAGGGAGATAGAAAATTCAGCAGAGAAGTTGAGCCCAGGAAGAAGGAAGGGCTTAGGGGGAAGATGTGTTAAAATTTGGTTTAATTTTTCGTTATTCTACTCTGATTTGCTTGGTAATAAATTAGATTAATTTTTCCCTAAAGTTGAGTCTGTTTTGCCCATGACAGTAAGTGCTTAGTGATCTCTCCCTGTCCTTGACCCCAAAGCCTTTAGTATATTCTCCCTCAGCCCAGCTGAGGAGGGGAAGGATATAGCATCTTCGGTGGGCATCTGTCATCCACCCAGAGTAAACACACAATAGAATAACCATTAGGTATTTGTTCCTGATGTACATCATCCTTTTCCATTTCATCCAAAAGGAATGCAGTTTCTGTGCCCTAGGATTGTTCTGTCCTCCGATCTACCATGTGATAGGCAATAATGGAATTGACTGGGAGTTTTGCTTCACAAATATGCTCTTGATCCAAACTGGAGAGTCAGTTTAGACACAGCCTTTGAGGCCAGCATGGGGATATCAGATTACGCAGGCAACTTTATCTTGTGTATGTCGCCAGTCAGTCTTCTCACAGAAAAGCAATTTGGATCTCAAAAGAGTATGAATTGTGTTAAAATAATACGAGTTATGAATGTAAAATTTAAGTGGGAAAGTAGTGCTTTTGAGAAGAGAAATAGCAAGATGATAAAAAGGACATGCTATCTTAAAAAATTACCAAATAGTGGACTAGAGATACCTAGATTTATATCTAGACTCAAGAGTGAGATGATTATGGCATTAGGAAGCCCAGAGGTTGGGAGTACCTTACATAGTAGCTTTTTTTTAATTATCATTTTTATTTTTTTTTTTGTAATCCTGACCACCTTTGAGCAATGAGAGGCTGGTAGTTCAGCTTGGTCACTTGGCTCTTGGGCTGCCCCTATGGAGCTGCAGCAGTGCTTAGTTCTGCATGCTGCAGCTTGCTCTTCATTACTTCTTGTTCTGTGTTCCTTCTGAAAAGCTTGTTTTGCAAGATCTTGGGAAATGGAGTGGTGAGAAAAACATCCTAAAGCTGCTTTACAGTGTTATATGTCAACCAGTTGAAGGCATTTTAAAATCTCTTACTCTGTTGTTACCTGCAGTGTATTACTGTGGAATGAAGTTTCATTTTGAACTGGAGTTCTACAGGGATAAGAAGAGATATCATTCTGGAAAACAGACTTATTTTTGGCATATGTTTAAAGCTGAAAATCCAACAAAATTCCAGTATAGAGAAAATAACCATATTTAAATTTGCCTTTATCTCATAGTGAAATATGTTTGCACGTCGTTGTTGGCAAAGAAGGCAAATGGGGAAAGTGGTACTTGTGTGCTGACTTCTTGATTTAGCGGTTTTACTAAAGCCTCCAGGAAAACTTTGGTTTTTCTTTCAAATGTTTCTAATCCCTATACCAACCTCTATTTAAGCTTTGAATTAAAAGATGATGAGTTCTCTTCCATCTCTTCTCTTTCCTAGGAGGATACAAGTATTTTAAAAGAGCAGCTTCGGAAAGCTGAAGATCAGATTCAGGCTAGCAAACAAGAAGCTGTTCTAATGTCAAAAGAGCTGAGTGATGCAGTAAATGTGCGAGATAAGACGATGGCAGATCTTCACAGTGCACGTCTGGAAAATGAAAAATTTAAAAAGCAACTTGCTGAAGCTTTAGCTGAACTTAAAAAAATCACAACTTTGAAAAATGAACAGGTAAATTGTCAGTATTTAGTACTGAAGTTTATCTATGTTTATAAAACCTGTCAGAGCTGGCTTTACTGATGTTGGGGAATAAAATAGGTTTCTGGGTGATTAATACAAATCATCATCAAATTCTCTTTTGGTATTCAAGATACTACCTTAAATCAAGTGCATGTTAGCTGATTTGGAACATTGGTAAGAAAGGAGGTTTCTGATACTACTTACACTGACTTCTCCCCACATTATGTTCACAGATAATGCAGTATTTATCTGTGTTATTTTGAATCTTCTCCCTCTCTTAATTCTGTTATGTGAGCTACAGTCCCATTAAAAATTAATTCAAATAGGAAAATGGATTGGTAGAGGTTTGGATTGTCTTAAAGTGTTCTTTCCTCATTGATGGATTCTCTTTAATTCTTATGAGTCCTTTCAATATTTGCCGTCAAAGTTAATTTGCTTTAGCATTTGTAAGTATAAAAATATTAATGTAATGGAAACTGCTTTGACTTTCTTAGTCTTGGATAAAAACCTAGTGAGCTAATGTAAGTTTCATCATTTTGACCTAAGTGAGCTTTATACTGGATCTTCCATGACTGCAACTCTATTGGATTAATTTGCTACTAGTATTACAGTAATGATGTAATTGTTTGAAAAAATATATTGAGCTGCACAGTAATTAAAACAGTGCTGTAAGTACGAAGTGAATAGTACAACCCTCAGAAGAACTATTACATTTGAAATGTCAAAGAATTTTGTGGCTTTTTTTCCCAAGAATTTCAGATGTGTACAGTGTCTTTGAAATGCATCCTGAAAGAAGTAGCTGCTCATCTGAATGACTCAAGTTAACAGCAAGTGTCTGAATATGGCATATATCTGGTTGACAAATGCGGTCTGCTTAGCTTGTCTGTCAGTGTTGTTGCTGAACAGAACCACTTCCAGCAGAAGTATAACGAGTGTGAGGGAATACAGTTGTGGTCTGTCCATTTTTGCCATGTGGCTGTACTTGTCTCCAAGATAGCTAGAGCACTTTCTGGAAGATATTCAGACTTGTCCTTAGCATTCAGATTTTGGATACCCATTAACCAGCCTATAGAATAAGAATCTTCTTTAGTGCCCCTGCTATTATACCAGTGCCTGTTTACTCCCTCAGTGTCTCCTGGTTGGAATGAAATTCAGCAGAGATGCTGCCTCTCTGTGCACTACTACTCTATTCTATTCCTTCTCACAAAGAAAGGAGGTATTTCTTCAGTACTTACATGGAGCAATATGCTTTATTTAATTGAGAAAAGGCTTTTGGGGAAGTACTGGTATTTGAGCAAAAGGGAGAACAGTTTCTGACTTTTTAAAAAAAATTTTTTTTTGAAGGAAACTTCAAACACAGTGGAGCAGGAACTGCGCAGAGAAGTTGAAGATCTGAAGCTTCGTCTGCAAATGGCTGCTGACCATTACAAGGAAAAATTCAAAGAATGTCAAAAACTTCAAAAACAAGTAAACAAGTTTACGGAACAAGCAGTAAGTAGAACAGGAGAAATTGCGCTTGTTTTTTTACTAACATTTCAACAACAATTTAATTTCCTTCTGCAAAAACTAATACTTTTTTAAAAGGGATTTAAATATGTGGTAAGCCATTGCTCTTCAATTTAGTATATTCTTCCATAAACCTAAATTACTTCTATGATTTTGTTTAGATAGTTGTCAAAACCAAGCATAGAATTTATAGTAGCTGGTGTGTGAAGAAGCCTAATAGAGTTTGGATGAACCTATAAGCAGTACATTGTTCAGGGAAGAATTTTGATATTGAAGCATAATTAGTGCCTCTCTCCAGTACCACCACAAAAAAACCAACAAAAAACCCCAAATCCAAAAGTGAGGGAAATGGAGAACTTGAAGGAGGATTTAAAAGGGAAGTGGGGTGGGGGGTTTCCACAACACAGTATACAGTTATGTTCCATATGTATTTTGTAGTCTTACCATTCTTCTAAGACTTGTTTCATAAATAAATGAGCCTTTTGCAATGATGATGTGAGTCTTAGGCCACCTTAGTAACTGAATTTGTCAGCCAATTTCAAACAGATTTGAGAGCAGATTTCTTCAAAACTTTGTAAAAAATTAAAGTTGGAGAGGAGTTCAAGGGAAAAGGCCTATGAGCAGTGGCAAGATGTACAAGTGCGAATTCTTAAGACTTCAGTATTTCTCTTATCCACAGAACAAATGGCAAAGTTTTGATCCACAAATTGTTAAAAAAGTCATCTTCTCATCCAGAAGGTCAATGGTGAATGAGGTATCCTATCAGAACATCTGTGGTTTTCCTTAAAAATCTTCCACATCTTTGGCAATGTTGTACATCTTGTAGCAAACACCAGATTTCACTGCTTTCACACCACAAGTCCAGCACTCAGTACTCCATTTTTCTAACAGAATGTTATATTTAAGTTGATGGATTTATGTGTAACTGATTCTCTAGAAAATGAGATTTTTCTAGTAATTTGCTTAGAAATTACTGTTTCTAGGGAAAGAGAACTTTGTCAAGTATGATGATAAAAATCATAGTCTGAGGCAATTTAGGTGTTAGTAGAATTAAATGGTTTTGCATTTTTATTATTACTTGCTGTTTTAATGAGCAGTTCCATCTAGTCCAATTTTGGAGCAAATGGTATTGCAAGATATAACATTACTTTATGCCTGGGCTTTCATTTAATTAAATACCAACCCAAAATTTCTTTTCACAAAGAAAACTGCAGGGCATCAGCAGAAACCGACAGATGCATCTAACACTGATACAGTGACTGCCGTCACTACAAACAAAAAGTTGTCTGCATCTCCAGGTATCAACAGCTTAACTTTTGTCTGCTTTTAATCAGCCTGAAAGTGTTGTCTATGTGAAGTAGTCGCTAATAGTATTTATAGTATAAAGTTAAGTGCACTTTTTTAGTTTAAGCAATAATTAGAAATGTGAAGATTGATCTAAAAATCTTGTCTTTTATGTTCATAAGTAAGTTCATGTATCTTTTAAAAGCAGTTCAGTTCGCTTTAATAATCTCAGTAGGATTGAACTCCTGAATTTCTGCTCAATAGTTAACACAGTTTTACCAAGGTAATAACTAATTTAAAAAAAAAAAATCCTCTCCAAGTTTTCAGTTTGTGTACAATAGCACAATAATCTTACAGTCATGTTATCATGACTGTCCATTGTAGCATTCTACTGTAAAATCAAATCCACTTGAAAGTTCTGATTATGTGATGGCAAGGTCAAGTGTACCAACTATTTTCATGTTTTATAGGCACTAGTTATTTAGTAGAAAACGTTTAACTAAGTTTATGATTTTTATGAACTATTAAGGTATTACAAAAATAATCTTCTAAAACTTAGACATCTAATAGGTTGAAACTAAGGTAGAAATCCTTCACTGTGAGAGTGGTGAGGCATTTGAACAGGCTTCCCAATGGAATTGTGCGTGCCCTATCTCTGAGGTGTTAAAGGCCAGGTTGGATGGGGTTCTGAACAACCTGGTCTAGTGGATGATGTCCGTGCCCATGGCAGGGGGGTTTGGAACTAGATGATCTTTAAGGTTCTTTCCAACTGAAACTGTTCAGTGTTTTTATTATTCAGTTTAAATAGATAAATGCCAGTAAATGCTGAATAATTTTTTTATGTTAGTTTATAATTCATAGATTCTTGCTGTTTGTAGAGACTGTAGTTTGTAATTTCTGCAATTTCCTGCTGTCTAAAGTAAATACAGTAGAAGTGTTTCTTAAAACCTACAATCCCAGCAAGCTCAGTTATAATATGGGATGAAGTGGTGTGCTGAGGCAGTTCATGTTTTTATGTTAGAATCAGGTATTTAGAATGATATCATAACATATTCTGCAGTTTATTTTCTTTTGTGGGAAAGTAGATGTATATATGTATTTATGTTCACCTCCAGTGTGTAGAACTGAACACAGACATGCCAGTAGGATTGCTGAACTTATGTAGCACTGGCCACGTTATGCGGATTGTCTCTGGTTAATCATTTGCTTGGATAACATGGGGAACTCTGTTCTTGGTGCACTGTCAAATCTGGACTGTCTTCTCTCTTATACAAACTTTATTTATGGAACAAAAAAAATCAGTGTTCTTGCTTTTTCTTCAATGTTCACAGTTAGCCCCATTTCATCCGACATAGTTTCGGAATTCGCAGTAAAGGAACAAGTACGTGAAATGAATAAAGAAATTGCTGAGAGAGCAGAGAAGTATAAGAAATGCAAGCAAATGTTGGCAGTAAGTAAACGGCTTCTTCAAAAAGCTGAACAAAATGTAGCTATAGGTGCTAAGTCTTAAAACCACAAAGCCTACCCAGCTGAGTTGCCCTCCTTGTTTGTGTGATACACTGATTACGGTAAAAATCTTAGCATTGAAAACATATTTTTATTAAGTTGGCTCTTGACTACCTGTGGTGTTAGAGAGTCAAGACAAGGACCCCTCAGGAAAACCCAGGTGCAGTAAAACAAATGAGCAAAACAAGGTTGTGAATAAGGTTATCTTCTCACATAAAGTGTGATAAAGAAACCAAATACAGCATGTTGTTGCAAGCCAGCTGATGTTTGGAATAAGTATAGCAGGGCTGATCTGATATGCTGTCCAAGTGTAGTAACTTCTCCATATCTGTCATGGCTTTTACAGTGATTTGACATCTGAGTGGGCTCAGTCATACATAAAGGGGTTTATGTACCAGACCAAAGTTGGCACTAGTAGTGCTGTAGCCACAATAGTAATACTCTTCAAAAGAATAATACTCTTCAGGTATCAGTACCTGTCAGTTCTAACCTGATTTTTATTTAACCAGTTTGGGGGTGTGTGTGATGATGGAGTATTGCATCAGTGATGCTGGTGAAAAGTTGACAACAGTTTAGGAAATGCTTTCGGGGGGGGGGGGGGCTTGTCTCTTTTCATCTTTTTTCTTTTTATTTATCACAATGATATGATTCTATTGTAATAAGTTCTCCAGGATGTAATAACTGTCCTGTAATTCTGCTCATAACCCTGCGCATGGAGAACCTGCATTGGCTTCTGCCGGCTATTTCTGCCATATTGATGTTTGAGGAAAGCTTTGCCTTTGACCTTCTGGATGAAAGATATTTAAGTTGTAAAAGTTGCTTGGGGAAAGATTTTGTATTGAAGTGAGATACTTGGAAGAATAATCATGAGTAGTAGTATTAGGGTTCAAAGAAACTTGAAACCATGAAGCTAAAGAGGAATATCAACTTCTTGAAAAGTCAAGAAAAAAAAAGCGTATTCAACATTATTTATACAATATTCAGTGGTCCTGACCCCTTCAAAAGTCTTGAGTCAGGCTTGATTTCTTGGAAAAGCCATTTTTAAATGGTCTCATTCTAAAAGCATAGTTAATATGGTGACCTTGTTGGGGGTGGGAGGGGAAATCTTCTGAAATTATAAATATTTCATGCCATGATATAAACTACTTTAGGAAGAGAAGATGAAATGCAGTGTTTATGCTGATGAACTGGCTAAACTGGAGCTGAAGTGGAAAGAACAAGTGAAAATCAATGAAGGTATAAAATTGCAGCTAGCAGCAATGGAGGATCAGTATAAAGTAAGTTAAATATTTTGTTTATGACAATGAATGGTTACCTATTCTTAACATAGTCACTTATTTCTGATAGTTCAAGTAATGAAGAATTTTAATGGAGAAAGCACACTAATTGTATGTTTACTGTTAATAGAAACTCTGGTTTGGACTTCTAGAAACAACGCAGTCTTTTAATGTTTTTTTAAAAATAAGAGAGATCTGCTAAGTATACTCTCAGATGGCAATCAGTCTTTTAATACTGTGGATTTAGACAAACCTTTAAATGATTTTAATCTCGTATTATGAGAAAAAAAGGGCAAGAGATTTCTATTTTCCTGCTGCTTACTGTAGTACTAACAGGAATATTGATTGGTGTATTTGTCTAAAATCTTCATATTGCATGTAGCACTACCAGTGTAGCAATGTCTTAATGCATTTTATATGAATTAAGTAGAGAGAAGATGAACGATACGTTGTTTTTAAAATCATTATACTTTGGAGGATCTCAGCAATAGTCTTGGTACCAGTGAGGTAACACATTCACCAGGAAGTCAAGCATAATGGGCAGCTTTAGCAGACAAGAGGTTATGTGATCAGTAATGCTTATGTCGAATTAACTTTTTAGGTCAGTAGGGATAAGAGCAACAAATGTCTGTAAGACCAGCTTTTATGCTGGTTCTCGGTGTAATGGTGATAGTGCTTTTGACAGGATAGTTGCTCATTTTTTGCCAATTGTGATGAGCAGTGAACTGAACTGGAACTGCACTGGTTCTACTACAAACACCTTTTCATTAGAAATTACAGTACTTTCTGTTTATAAAATGCTGAATTACTCTACAGTTTGTTTCAGCACTTTGTAGGCCATTCTTTTCTGACACTGAAGCTCTAATTTCAATTTTATAAAATGCACAACTCTTTCCAGTTTATTTTCTTTTACTAATTAGCAGTGATCAGTTGCGATGCATAATTCAGTTTGAAATAAGTTTTAACTTTTCAACAGCAGGCATAATAAATAATTGGTTTCACAATTGAAAGCGTTTTGTCTGCAATTAAAAACTTGTTATCATTCAGGGGGGTGCAGGTGGTGGAGAAAAAGCAAGTTTGTCTTCCCCAGTCAGAAGATTTTGCTCCCTTGACCTGAGCTAGGAGAGGGAATTTCAGAATTTAAAAAAATTTGTGAGAATTGTTGGGTTTATTTGCAGTAGCGCTGGATGTTGCATATAACTGTAGTAGATGAAACTATTTCCATCTAACGATGAACTTAATCAGAGAACTTTGTTTTCACATTACAACATGGATTTACTAATAGTGAAAGAGTTTGTATCCACTAATACAGGAATCTTAAACTTCTTTTCATGTAGATTCAGCTGGCAGAAAAAGAGAGACGAATAAAGGAACTGGCATCACAGTTGGAACTCTTTACCAGTGAGAAGGTATTGTCAGACATTCTGAAATATTAATGCTAATGTTGAAGTACCTCTAGGGTATTATGTGGCAATTAATGAAAGCTGAGTTTTACTGAAAAGTGAAATAATAAAATGTCCTTATTACGTTCAGATAGTATTATGTGATATTGTGCAAAAGTTAGGATTGTTCCTTAAAACTTTATTTTTATTTGACTTCTTTAAAATTCCAGTATGAACAGGTACTTAGTAAAACCAGGGATTTTCATACCGATAAACTAAGTTAATCTTTCACATTAAGCTAGTTAACTGTTTTGTAAAATTCTAGATTGTCAAATGGTATTTACTTTATCTTTTTTTTTTAACTAAGAATGTAATTTTTAATAGATCTCTTATATTTTTCCAGTTCAAAAGAAAGCAAATAAAAATTTAAGTTTCGATGAGTCTAATTTAACTGGAGGGAGTGATTTGAAACACAGTCCATAAGAACAACAATAGTAATAATAATAATAATGTATGGATCTTATAAAAGCTTGGAACTTTGTTTACCAAATTTATAGATATTTACATTACAAAGAAGAATCAAGTGCCTTGCTAGACTGGAACCACCACGATTTAAAAGATTAAGCATGTGATAGTAAACAGCTTCTCAATTTATGCTCCATTATCAGTGTTTGTTTATAAATGTCATGAAACATAGCTTGCTAAAAATGTTCATTTACTGCCTCTTCAAACCTATAAAATTACGTTGTTTCTATTTTATTTACATAATTGGATAGACTTTGATTTTTTTAAATTTTTTTCTTAAATCAGTCTCTACCCTAGCTATCCAACTTCTAGCTAAGGCTATTTTGCAGCACTTGTTTACAGTCACTTGATCTACATTCTGTTTTAACATTAATCTTATGTGATGCTAAAATTAAAATATTAATGCCGCAGCCTCTCATTTTAAACTACTTCCACATTGCATAAGAAATTGGTTTTAAAAAGGAAAATTTTAATTTCATTGCTAATTAATTGTTTCTGCTTTGTATTGAGTAAGATGAATTATTTAGATTTTGCATACTCACTAAAATTTTAAGATATAATCCTCGCTTTTTAACCCTCATGATTTTAATCATGTGTGCATTTCAGTTTATAAATCTTAAGTAATGTTAGCATAACTTATGTCATATCTAAAGGAGGATGTTAAGGAGAAATTCCATTGTCCTGTATTAGAAGGTTTTTTTTAAAAAGAAAACAGATTCTACTGTGTTTATGGCAAGTGCTCCAAAAAAGAGCACTTTCTGTAAGCTGGCTTAACATTTGTAGATACCACTTTTTTGCTGTTTGAAAATGATGTTGCTGTTGAAGTTTTTTTATGTCTGAAACCTGATAGTACTTATATAACAATAGATGTAGAATTTCCATCTTCACAGAATCATAGAATGGTTTGAGTTGGAAGGCTACTTAAAGATCATTCAGTTCCAACCCCCCTGCCATGCTATCCACTGCATGAAGTCTTTTTGCATTGGAGTATTACTTTGTTTTGCTTTCATAGTAATTATTGCAGAGTTGTTACTGATTTTTGCATTTTCCTGTTCAAGAGGTCTGAAGTTTACCTGTTTGCAAGACAAAAAATATTGAGTTGTTCCTTTTAGTAACAGACTTTTTAATTCTCACATAGTTGAATCAGTAATTGAAGCCCTGGTTTTAAGTTTCAATTTAAAGTCTTTTGTGGAAAAGATGCTCTTCAATTTGTGAGGGTTTTATTAACATTACATCAGTAAATATTAAACATGAACCCAGAGAACCCAGAAGAAAATGCTAACCAGAAAGAACAAAATTACTGGAAATCATATCTCCCTTAGCAGTCCCAATTTCTTAATTATTATTTTCATATTTAGATCTCAGAATTTTTTGCTTGGTTCTGACATTAAATGGCATATTCCTTTTCATATTCTTGGCATACTGCTCTCTATCCCTTAACCCATTTTGATGAATGGAAGGATGAGAAAGACTTTTTGATAAATTACAGCTGATGCACAACACTTAAGTCACTTTAACTCCTGTGTTTTACCATATATATTGGCTTGGAGTTTTAATGGTTTATAAGTTATAAAATCTCTTTTATAGTTTGTAATTATTATCGTATTTATGGTTTATATGCAAGAGTCTAGAATTTTAAGTGTACTAAGTTTTTGAAAAGTTCTGTTTGAGCATTTCTGAAAGAATATTGTCTTTCTGATACCAAGATTGCTGTTGAGTATCAGAAGGCATCCAGTGCAATGTACTTAGGAGTTCTATAAATGTCTGCCACTCATGAATTCATATGGAATTACGTTAAGTATGTACATATATGTGCTCCACATAGTAAAATGCTGCATTCTTGAGTGGGATGGTGTGATATGAAAAATAAGAATTATTTTATTTTTAATTGTAACTTTTAAAAACTTCTCTCACTGCACGTTATCTCTAGTTGTGATTGTTAATCTACCCATTGTTTACTGATTTAGCAAAAAACGTCCCAGTTGTTAAAAGAATGCAGATACTTCTTGAAACTTCTGGCAGTTCTGTTTATGTAATTTGAAGAAAAAATAGTATTTCTTCTAAAATATCTTATTTGTATTTTCTTCATTGACTATTTTTGACATGTATGGTATACTTGGCATTAGATCAAGAGGAAAAGACAATAGGGAGGATAGCAGATTTTTTTTTTTTTTTAATAAACCATATTTCATAACTGTTTCAAATTTTGCTAATACTCCATAGGTTAATTGCATTTTAAACTTTACATTATTTAGGAACTTGGCAGGACACCGGGAGATCAAGCTGGAAGGATGATGGAAGGACAGATTTCACAGCAGGCATTACATTTTCGCAACCCATATTCAGAGGAAAACGGACCAGTTCCTGCAGTGCCAAGTAGGCTTCCAGTACTGCAGTATGGAAACCCTTATGCAATTCAAGAAAGAAGAGGTAAGTAAATTTTACACACCTCACCTCCAATATAATTTCTACCTCACTGTTTCTGAAGCAGTGCCTCATTTAATGCAGGTTTAAATAGGTTTAACAGAGCCTTTACTGATTGATGAACATGAGTAAAGTGGCTTTACTGATGAGAATAAATAAGTTAGTTTTAAACACCTTTGCAAAAAGGTGATTTCTCTGTTATCCTTTTATATTATCTGAACAAAAAATGTGTTTAACTCTTGATTTTTTAAAGGTAAGGTTGAATAAAGATGCCCTAATTAATTTTTCTTCAGATGGAGCAGATGGTGCTTTTAATCCTGATGAGATCCAAAGACCACCTGTTAGAACTGCCTTTTGGGAGCTGGAAGATGATGTAGTGTGTAGCCAACCTTCACGCAATCTCAGTCGGCCTGATGGTTTAGAAGATCCTGAGGACAGCAATGCAAGTTACCTTTTTTTATTATTTTTTTTCTCCTTGAGAAGTTTACTAATGAGTTGTCAAGAGTTTTACATAGGTTTTTGGTATCTGATAAGCCTGATTTATTGTTATGTAAATCCAGAACTGATTTTTCTTTTCCCTGAAAAATGTTTTAGATGAATTTTGCTTGCTTTGAGGGAGAAAACTCTGCACATCTATTTATCATATTTATCGTACTTGTTCCCCTAATCTCTTCAGTTACTGACAGCTTATTTTGTTATTAGGACAGTAGCTTCTTAATCTTTTTAAGTACTAAAGTGGAAAAATACAAGTAATCTGAACTCATGGTTTTTCTCCTCTGTGGTAGAATGAGAGCTCAATACGTAGCCACATGTTACTCATTTTATTATATGAATGTGGGAACTAATTTGTAACAAAACAAATAAAAATGTAAAGAATTCAGATACCAATATTTTCAGTTAAATGCTGAATGTAAATTGGTATCCTTTTAGATACTTTAATCTATTAATATTTTGTCTTCTGCATATCTGTATTTATTAATTTCCATTTTCAGTGCTTTTTGCTGTTGGACATGTATTTGGAAGAGCCAGTTGACTTATCTAAAGCTGATTAAACTGAAAGTGATACATTATCACTGATTTTTTTTTAGGGCTTTGTATGTTTTAGGTGGAAACTGGTTAGCTTTTTTTTTTTAGTACAGTTAACTGGTACATATATTCTGGCATAAAAAAATTGGCTTCTGTAATAAACTGGACTGTATGTCTTCATTTGAACAGGAACAGACCTATTACTCTTTCTTATTTCAAGTACTCTTACACCTTCAAAAATATTAAACAAGAAATACTTTTCTGCAAAGTATTGTGCTCTTTGCAAGTACAGTGGTATCATGACCTGTTTCTCATTTAGTCTAGTTTGCCACATTTAATTGCTATTAACCTTTGCAGAAACTGATCAGTGTTCAGACAGGCATGATTTTAGCCCTGGTGCTCAGCACCTATAATGGAGAAAAATGTATTTCTCCCTCCTACCTTTTGCTCCCAATGTCCATTACTGTGAATAATTAGAGAAACTGTCAGAACTTTTGCAGCCTGTTCAAGATCTAGAATTTGAGCTTAATGCTGTTCCCCACCTTCACCTCACATTTTGCATATTTAATCTGATCATTCTTGACGTAGCTATTACATCTGACAAGCTCTTCTCTTCTTTAGTCGTCTGCTGCAGTTTAATTAGCAGGGTGTTCTCTCTGATCTATGTGCTTTGCCCTCTTGCAAACCCAAGAGAAACAGTGCTAGAGTCTTGTGCTCATTTGCAGACACATCTTGGATTTTTGTAATGAGGTGGAATATAACAGGCTTAAATAAAGTTCAGCTTGAGAAAAGGTGCCTTTAAATCAAATAATTCGTAGCTTTATTTTTTTAGTTGCAATTGAGAATCGGTTACTTTCTCCTCACCCAGATAGACTGTATAAGTAGTGTACAAATTTACCTGGAAATGAGAAGCTGCAGGAATCTTTCTAGGAAGACTTAGTAATACGCCAAAGATAAAACAGTTCTAAGGCAGGATGTAAAGAGGTAACCACAGAAAACTTCCACATATGTAGGTGTTTGATTATAAAGAAGAGTCTGTCATTTGTGGGGAAGAAACAGTAAATATAAAATAATAAATATGAAGAGGTTATAATTTCTTGGAGTGTTTTTTAAAATAAGCTATTAAAGATGTAGTTCTCTGCATTTTTCAACCAGCAGGATGTAGAGCCTTTTGCTGGAGGAGGATTCCCTCCCAGAAGAAAAGGATTACTAGGCTTGCTGCTTTGTTTAAAATACCACCGTTGTATGGACTTCTGCTATCCCGGTCTCCACATTCCTATTACTGCATGTAATATTAGTTTAAGAAATTAAAGGTGTCATAGTCACTTCCACCACTTCATGGCTGTTTTGGTACTGGTTTACCTGTGATAATGAACACGTCTACTTTATTTATCTAAGGTGACAGATCTTTTGAACCATGAAGAGGTGAAAGTGACTACAACAGCCTTAATTTTGTAAACTAATAAAACACAAGATGTGCAAATATATCAGAATTTTTGTGCTGTTGTGTTCCAATAATTTTTCTCCAAAAACTTTGTTCCTTATTGAAAATGTCCCTTAAAGGAATCGGCACTTCCATGTCTTTGGTTGACAAAAATGAGTTCTGTATGACTTGCAGATGTTCAGAATCTGCCTAGCTTTGGGTTTTGGAATTCCTAGGGCAATTAAACTATGATTTCTGAGAGGGATAAGCTGGTCTGTGTTAATCATGCCAGATGAGCATGTGCACAGTGGTGATTTTGTGTGGAATACCTGACTTGCCACAGGTTCCTGCTGTCATCTACTCGACACTAACTTTCCATTTGCTCATGCTCCCATAATTGACGAAAATGTAATCATTTGGAGCAAAGAATTTCTAGCAGTACAGGAGAG
Source organism: Empidonax traillii (assembly GCF_003031625.1). NCBI lineage: Eukaryota > Metazoa > Chordata > Aves > Passeriformes > Tyrannidae > Empidonax > Empidonax traillii. The sequence continues at coordinate 2,484,305 of NW_020955210.1, forward strand.
ATCCATAAACAACACACACACACATATATATATTTAATACTAAAGTGTGAGTTTTAGGAATGTAGTCCTGATTACAGTTGGCAGAAAGCCCAGAATAATTATCCTGAGACTATTAAACAATGTTGTTAGTTGCAGTGAATTTATGGGGAATGGAGAGCGTAACCCTTGGCAACTGAGAATCAGGTCACCTATTTTTTGAGATGACTCCAAAATGACCTTTCTTCTTGCAAAAAAACCCACTATGCATTATTAGCAGTTGGCTGACAGGGTCAGATCACAGGAGACATAAAAGGAGCAATTGGTATCCTCTGGGAGACCAGAGTTCTTGTAGAGAGGTCAGTGGGCCCAAAGGAGTCAGTTTGATTACAGTCCCACAGCAGAGCTGAGTCCCAGAAAGAAAATGTTTGTGGTCTTCTTCCTAGTGTACCTGTACTCTGTCAGTGGTGTGTCTGTTCATTTGTTGTTTAAGGCTTAAGATGGGCATCAGATCTTTACTGCTGCTTGTTAAAATGATCTGTAGAACTTGGGGATGGGGATTGTTCAAGTCTGTGGTTTTGTACTGTGTCACACAGCCTTTTAATTTCTGTTTGGCAATCATGAAACTGCTTACAATAGTAATTATGAAAGCAGTTCTTGAGACAAAATTGGTTGGCTTCGGTAAAACTGGGTGAGTTGCACCTATTTCTGACAGCTAATGTCTGGCTTTTCCTTCTTCCTCTTTTAGTGGTAAACCCCCTCTTTTTTACCGTGCTTTAATGTGCAATACTGTATTTGTCTTTATGATTCATTTAATCAGTGGAACTCACTGTAGCAATTTTTTAAAGAGGCAAAGTCCAGTGATAATAGTGAAGTCTTCATTTAAAGGCATCCTTTACAATTCCTTAACCTAATTATCCAGACTTCTGAGTTCAAAAGGCCTGGCACTTGTTATGCTACGTAACCACAGTTCCAGCCTGTGGGTACGTGGTATCAGTCGCTTTTCCTAAGGAGCTGAGGCAACATATCAACTGTATTATATCACTGCAGGGCACTGTAGAGGTTTTGGACTAAGAATTTGCAGCCATGTCCCTGGTCATCAGTCTAGACTGCAAGAAAGATGGCCCTGGGTCTACACGAAGGGCAGAATAAACTGTTTGTTTTTCAAAATCTGTAATATGGGCCTCCATCCATGTAACTTGGATGACTGAACCATGGGGTCTCAAGAGTAAGCTGGTGCCTGTGCTTAAAATACAGCATAGGCAAAGCCATTGAGGCCTGGTATCCCAGCAGCTGTCAAACTCCTGTAAAGCAGCTTCAACTAACCTTCTTATTTTGGCTTTTGAGCCTTCAGGGGATGATGGTTTGTTTTACCAGGCTAAACAGAGTGACCGGTGTTTAAGTGTCAGGTTGAAAAGCATATGTGACATCATTTATAAGAATAAAGAATGGGTGGTTGGTTATCCTAGCTGGAGAAACTGGACACTAAGTGACTGTGAACCAAAATGAGTAGGATCTGTCCTCCATTCATAGAGTTCTCCCTTTTACACGGAACACTTTAGAGTTTTGTCCATCTGAAGTGACAGAAATAGACAGCTATTGGAGTCCAATACAATGGGACCTTCTCTGAGTTTTCCAGAGGTTCCAGTTTACCCCAGGGCAGTGTATGAAAATGTTTAGTTCTTGGTGACTGTTTACTGTAAATTATAATTAGAATAGCTGGGAAATACTCTCAGATAAAAGTCTCGTTGTTGCTGTTTGACCATTCCTTGGTTACACAGTAATTTCTGTAACATGCACTGTGAGGTCAGCTAAATACAGAGACATTTGCATTCTTCTGGTTTGGGTTAGGCATCACAAAAGGTTAAGAACTGATCTTTACAACTTGGTTAAGAGAAAAAGTACACTGAAGAGACAGACTTTCCATATCTTAGCAGAGTAATATCAGTACATACATAATACTGTCATTCTTATAGGGTGCCCAGGTCAGAAGCTGCTATAAGGAACACACAGTATGATTTTTACAGTTAATTGAACTGGGTCATGAGAAAGCTGTAGCCTTAGTATATTCCAAACTTAAATGTTACTTTGATGTGCACTTGCCTTTT